>NC_056729.1:1496833953-1496903953 GCF_019279795.1 Protopterus annectens
TTTCCCATGGTGTTTGTAACAGAACTGGATGCAGTGTGCTATCCATTTGGAGATGGTTTGTTTTGATATGGCCTTGCCCTCTGCCCCTGGTGCAAAGCTGACTAGTAACTGGTCAGATTTCCTAAAGGGCTTAGTCCTATCAAGATAGAATCTGAGCTGTCTGTGCACATCTAAAAAGTGCAGGATTATTTCCCCCTTATTTTGAGGATTAGGGAAAAAGGTGGGCAAATGGATAGATTGGTTGAGAGCCACACTGGACACCACTTTAGGCATGAAAGTTGGGTTAGTCCTGAGGAAGACCCTGTCAGCAAGAAAAATGATGAAGGGTTCCACAGCCATAAGTCCTTGTAGCTCAGACTCTCTTCTAGCTGAAGTGATGGCCAGAAGCAAGGCTGTTTTCCACGAGAGGAAGTTTAACTCTGCTGACGCTGCAGTTTCAAAGGGGGGTAGCGTGAGCTTTTCCAACACAAAGTTAAGGTCCCAACCAGGAGTAGAGGCTCTTCTTGGAGGCCTTAAGTTGTTAGCCCCTCTCAGGAACTGCTTGATGAGAGGATGTGAGAAGAGAGGTGGCTCAGTGTTATAATGAGCAGAGATGGCAGAGGCATGTATCTTAATGGAAGAGAAGGATAGACATCTGTGGAGTAGGTCTGCTAGGTAATCCACGATGAGAGGTAAAGAGGGCTGAGCTGGATCTGCTCCTTTAGTCTGGATCCAGGAACAATACCTTTTCCACTTGTCAGCATAGGATTTTCTAGTACTGGGTCATCTGGCTTTACATATGACATCCAGTACCTGCTTGCTTAGGCTGGCCACTGGAGGAGAAGTCAAGGAATAAGCCAGCCTGCAAGGTTCAGGGTCTGCAATTGCGGATGCAAGAAATGTCCCTCCTGCTAAGTCAGGAGAGTTGGGATGTGGTGAAGGTGCCATGGAGGCAACGGTGACAGACTGCGCAGTAGTGGGTACCAGTGTTGGCGTGGCCAGTCTGGGGCAATCAGGATTGCCCTTGGTCTTTCCTCCCTTATCTTGAGTAATACCCTTGTAAGAATATGTAGAGGGGGAATGCATAGATTGAGAGATTTGCCCACTGGAAGAATAGGGCATCCACTTTCCAGTCCTTGCTGTGAGGTTCCCTGGTGCAGAATTTGCTGAGCTGGTGGTTGCAGGGGGAGGCAAATAGGTCCACCTTCGGGGTACCCCATTTCAGGTCACAAGGCTGAAGGTGCTGTGGTTTAATTGCCACTCGTGGATCTAGGAGATTTCTGCTTAAGCTGTCTGCTAGAGAGTTTTGGTTGCCTGGCAGGAATTGAGCTTGCAGGTGAATATGCATGGCTGAGGCCTTGTTCCAAAGGGTCATGGCTAGCCTGTAGAGTGGGTAAGAGTGGGTTCCCCCCTGCTTGTTGATGTACCACATCACTGTGGTGTTGTCAGTTTTGATTAGTAGGGGACCCAGAGAGAGTAGGGATCTGAAAGCTGTCAGAGCATGCTGAACAGCTAGCATCTCTTTTTGGTTGATGTGCAGATGAATCTGATTTGGGTTCCAGTGGCCCTGAATGCACTTGCCATCCAGATATGCACCCCAGGCATAGTCTGATGTGTCTGTGGTTAGGATCTGGGTGGCATGGGGTTGAGTAAAGGGAAGCCATTTGTTGTGGTTCCATGCTGCTGCCCACCAAAGAAACTCTTTCCTTAGACAAGGTATCATAGGTATGTTAGTTTCCAGGTCCTGAGAATGTCGGCACCAAAGACTTTTTAAGTACCACTGAAGTCTCCTCATACGCAGTCTGGCATATGGAATTAGTAGAATGCAGGAGGCCATGAACCCTAGAGCTTGCAGGATTTTCATTGTGGATAACTGGGTCCTGGTGACCATCTGAGAGAAGCAGCCTGTCAGACAGGCTTGTTTTTCTGAAGTAAGGAATGCCATTTGGGATGCTGTGTCCAAACTTGCTCCCAGGAATACAATTTTTTGACTTGGGACTAGTTTGGATATCATTTCATTGATAGTGTACCCCAGGGAGATTAGAAGGTCCTTTACAAATGTCAGGTGCTGCAACAGCTTTTCCTGACTGTCTACCTGAATCAGGCAATTGTCCAAGTAGGGATACATTTGAATATTTCTCTGTCTGAAATAGGCAATGGCTGGAGCCAGGCATTTTGTGAAAACTCTGAGAGCAGTGGATAAGCCAAAGGGAAGTGCAGAGATCAGATAATGCATAGATCCTGTCCTGAAACATAGATATTTCCTGTAGGGGTCCCTGATTGGCATGTGCAGATAGGCCTCCTTTAAGTCTAGAGTGGCTAACCAGGCATCTTTGGACAGCATAGGGAGAAGCTGCTGTAGGGTGAGCATTTTGAATTTTGGTACCACCAGGAAGGTGTTTAGAATGGACAGATCTAAGATTGGGCACCAGGTGCCCTCTTTCCTGGGTACCAGGAAAAGTCTGGAATAAAAACCTTGGCCTCTATGTTCTGCAGGAACAGGCTGAATTGCCCTTATGGAGAGAAGGGACTGAACAACATCCAGACAGGAGGGATGGCTAAGGGTCTGTGCTGTGGTAAGTCTAAAAATTCCCTGAGTCTCTTTTTGGACTGTGGATAATCCTGGCATTCCCAGTGGAAATGCTCTCTCAAAGTATGTCGGGTTTCACCAAAAGAAAAATCCTCTGGAGGGGAGGCAGAAGGAATGGATTGCTCTGCATCTGGATCCTCATAGGCAGATAAGGGCATGTCTTCATAATCAGAAACCTCAGAGTCATCGGACTCTTGGTCAGGTAAAGCTGCTGGAGACAAGTCTTGTTTTCTTTTAGCACGGGAAGACTGGCTTCCCCTAATCAGCATGATCAGGTCTTCTGCCATTTTAAGCATCTGTGATTGTGGCACGGAAGCAGGTGCTTGAGTTTGGGTTGTCATTTTTTTAGGCATAGCTCATACTCTTGGCCTTAGAAACTCAGTAGTTTTAAAAAGAACTGAAGATGCGAAAGAAGTCGTCAGTTTGTGTTGAATATCGGTAGTGCGAAGAACTTCCTCAGAAGCCAGTGCCTTCATCGCAGCTCCGGACCCATCCAAGGTAGAGACATCCGCAGGTTCCATAGTCAAAGAAGAGTCTCGTGACATACTGGACTCCGAACGGGTCTCAGTAGCGGCCTACAATCCATTGAAGCGGGCATCAGGGGCTGCAAAAGTGCCTCCCTGAGTACCGGTGAACTGGTGACCAACTTAACGGAAGCGTCGTCGGCAGTTTTGAACCTGTGCAGTCTGTCTCTGTCTTTATCCTTTCGTTTTTTCGGTAGATCGATAGTCAGATGGCTTACCGAAGCCATTTTGGAATACGGAGATCAAGAATAAAAGTATTTAGCTACAATAAGGGCCCGACGACGAATAGTTCAGGCATTGAACAAAGCACAAAACCAACAGCGAGGTACATCATGGTCTGGGTCTAAACAGATAACGCAGTAAGAATGGAAATCTCAATGTGGTATTTGCTTTCCACAGTTGAAACTATTGTTAACTTATTCTGACATCGGTTAGAGCAAGAAAAAAGGATCCCCAACAACGTACTTAGCTTTAGAAGACTTCAAGATGATTCCGTTTCGGAAACGATAACTCAGGTAGCAGTCGACCGGCACTCATGCGAACTGCTTCTGCTTCGGGCTCCTTGGCAAGAAAGACTGGGGTAATGGTGTCGGCTGCCTGTCTTCATACCACTGACAACCTGATGTCAGTCCTGAAGTGACAGCAACTGATGCAGAAATACTAAGCCTCTGGTATTCGGACTGACTGAGGGCTACCCCTGACAGGATAACCCAAGTGTGATGACTGCAACAGTGAAACACGAAGAACTCTTTCCATATGGTTATGGTAAGGTCTTAAACAACTATTCTATGTCCTTCTATTCTGATGTTGCAGTATTCATAAAAGTAGGGAGAGTACCAGAGCTTTAAGTATGATCCTGGGAGGAGGAAGGGTTTC
This sequence comes from Protopterus annectens, assembly GCF_019279795.1. NCBI lineage: Eukaryota > Metazoa > Chordata > Ceratodontiformes > Protopteridae > Protopterus > Protopterus annectens. The sequence continues at coordinate 1,496,837,923 of NC_056729.1, forward strand.
CGTGATCCAGGAGACCCTGTAGGATAGTTCTGGCAAAACCAGCTCTAGCATGGGATGCCATGTCCAGCTTGTAGTGTTTGGTGAAGGTGTCCACTGAGGTCCAAGTGGCTGCCTCTAAAATAGAAAGGGAGTCAATACCTTTGAAAAAGGCATAAGAAGAGGCAGCTTCTCTGGTGGAATGTGGTTTGATACTGCCTTGTATGGTTTTTCCATGATGGGAGTAGCAGAAGGAGATGGATTTGGAGATCCATGAGGCAATGATTTGCTTAGATACAGCTTTCCCTAGTGCTCTGAGATGGAAGGAAACAAATAACTGTTCTGATTTCCTGATGTCTTTGGTTTTGTCTAGGTAATATCTTAGTTGTCTGTGCACGTTCAGAGAGTGAAGGGTACTCTCTGAAGCATTTTGAGGATGGGGTAAAAGACAGGTAGGTTAATGGTTTGATTCAATGAGAGTTTATTAACTACCTTGGGCATAAAGGAGGGGTTGATCCTGAGCACCACTCTGTCCCTGTGAAAGATTAGGTAGGGGATGTGGCCATCAGGGCTTGGATCTCCAAAACCCTCCTGGCAGAAGTGAGGGCAATTAGCAAAACTGCTTTGAATGTACAAAATTTCAGAGAAGCAGAATGTGCTGGTTCAAAAGGAGATAGTGTTAGCTTTTCTAATACAAAGTTTAGATCCCACGGCGAAGGTATGGGTTTACATGGGGGTTTGATGTGGAGGACTCCTCTTAAAAAGAGTTTAACTTCCAGTCTGGATGCCAGGGGAGGAAAATGGGCAGACAAGCAGAGATGGCAGACAAGTGGACTTTGATCGAGGAATATGTCAGTCCTGTTTGGAATAGCTCACACAAGTAAGACGGGACCCTACGGATGGAGGTAGTGCGGAGGTCCTGTTTGTTCCTATGACAATAATTGGCGAATCTCATCCATTTAGCCATATAGTTTCTCCTGTTGCTGGGTTTTCTGGCCTCCTGCAGAACACTAAGTACGTCCTCTGAGTAAAAGTGTCTGTAGGGGATCAGGATTCTATCCCCCATAAGGTCAGTTTTACATTGTTCACTTGCGGGTGTAGCAGAGACCCCTTGTTCTGTGTGAGCAGGTCTATCCGGTGGGGTAACCTGTGGTGATTGCCCTTGGCTAGAGAAAAAAGGAGGGGAAACCAATGCTGTCTTGGCCAGGAGGACTTTCTGGATTAGAGTGAAAGGGGGGAAGGTGTACAGCAACATCCCCCCCCCCCATGAGAAAGAGAAGGCGTCCACTTTCCATGTTTGTGGATGTGAGTTCCTTGTGCAGAATTTGGGCATCTGCCTGTTGTCTGGGGAGGCAAAGAGGTCTGCTTGTGGAATACCCCACCTGTGTATCAGGTCTAGGAAAACCTCCCTCTGTAGCATCCATTCATGAGAGGGGGTTGAGGTTCTGCTGAGTGTGCCTGCCATCACATTCTGTTGAGAGGGGATATACATGGCCAACAGGTGTACTCTGAGGGAGTCTGCTAGATTCCAAATCTGAATGGTCAGTCTGCATAGGGGGTATGACCTGGTCCCTCCTTGTTTGTTTATGTACCACAGAACTGTCATGTTGTCTATGAGGGTTCCTATTAGATGACCAAAGACGCATTCTATCGAATGCATCTAGGTCGAACTTAAAACAACGAAAAGGCAAAATAGCGGAGCGGCTTTTAAGCAAATTATTTCCCAGGGAAAGAATTCGCTTGGCTGCTTCTGTTACTTTGCCATTTTCGGCACTGTAATGCAATCTCGGAGTTGGTATATTTAAGTAGGGAGGTGTGGGAAGCTTTATTTATGTATTCTTTCATTTTTTTTTCTTTTTTTTTTTTTTTGGAACAGCGATTTTTTTCCCTTGGAAAAATATTTGCTGTTCTGAGCTTTCAAGATTGCAAGCTTTCACTTACATGGGGTCGATTATTCATCGTTCGCTTTTTTAAGCATTCAATGATATAATATAGACACATCTGTGATTACCTTTAAAGTTCCTGACAGGACAGAGGGTTGGAATGTTAGCAGGGCTAACAGCAAGGCTCTCATTTCCTTGATGTTGCTGTGGTATTTTACTCTTTGAGTGGACCATTTGCCTTGTACTGAGAGGTGTTGTTGATTTGTTTGCAACACTGACCCCCATCCTAGTTTGGAAGCATTGGTGTAAAGGCATTGAAGTGGGGCTGGGGTCTGAAGGTGGAGCCCTGGGTTGGTCTGTATTGCAGATATCCAGGAGTGGGAGGGGCACATCCAAGGGTTGGGAATGTTGCTTCCATAGATTTTTCAGTACCTATTGAATTTTGTGCATGTGTAGTCTTGCCAAAGGCAGCATGTGTATAAGGGATGCCACGTGGCCTAATAGTTTCAGAAATTCCCAAGCTGTCAGAAAGGTTTGGGAAAGGATCTGGTTGAAGTACAGACCGAGTTCCTGAATCCTTTGGTCCAGTATGAAGGCTTTCATGCAGTCCGTGCGTAGTCTGCATCCCAGAAAAATCATGTCCTGAGAAGGAGTCAGGTAAGATTTTTCTACATTTATAGTAAATCCCAGAAGAGAGAGGGTGTGTGACACCTGCTGTAAATGCAGGAGTAGGAATTGGTGGTCTTGGTGAAGGATGAGGAGGTTGTCTAGGTAGGGATATATTTGTATATCCTGTGTCCTGCAATGGGCAATGAAGGGGGATAGACACTTGGTGAACACTCTGGGAGCTGTGGATAGACCAAAGGGCAAAGCAGAGAATTGAAAATGTCAGGAGTCTATAGAAAATCTGAAAAATTTCTTGTAATCCAGATGAATGGGGATGTGTAGGTAGACATCCTTGAGATTTAGAGCCACCATGAAGGGGGGGAATTAGAGACAGGAGAATAGGTAAGGTTATCATTTTGAAGCTGGGTACGAGAAAGAAAAGATTGAGAAAGGAAATATCCAGGATAGGTTTCCAGGGACCCTCTTTCCTGGGGTCCAGGAACATTCTGGAGTAGAACCCTGAGTTCTTTTGAGGGGCAAGAATTGATTCTATGGTGCCTTGGTTTAGGAGTTGTTGAATAATGGGTGGGAATAGGTGAGTCTGTTTTTTTGGTGGTTGTGGAATGCCTTGAAAGGGTGGGAGCATCCACCAAGTCATGTAATATCCTTTCTGGATGATGGAGAGGACCTATCGTTCTTTTGTAAGTTTCTGCCAGGAGGGGAGTGAGAGAGTGAGATGGAGGGATAGGGGGATTTCTGGATGCAGGGTGGGTGAGTCACAGTGGAGTGGGCCTGGGATGGTCAGGCTGTCTCTGAAAGGGAGTGGCAGAAGATCTTGAGGACAGTCTTGGGTTTGAAGTCTTTCTCTGCTGCCTGTGTCCCTTGGATTGTTGTGTTGAGGAAAAGGATTCCCTTCGTACAAAGGATGGTTTTTGAGAGTAGTTTCTATGATATCTAGGAATGGGGACACCAAAAGGTGTTTTAGATTTTGCAACTCTTTTCTCTTCTCTTGGAGGATTTTGAGGAGCTCAGCAGAGGCTTGTCCAAAAAGTGCCTTATTGTCTAACGGAGCATCCAGAAGTTTGGTCTGAACATCCATAGGGAGGGGTTGTAGCCGTACCCAGGAGTAATGATGCAGCACTGATCCAGAAGCAGCAGCTTTGGAAGCAGCTTCCACAGCATCATAGCTGCACTTAATAGAGTGCCTGGTCACTTGTGATGCTGTGGAGAGGGGAGAGTTCAATTGTACTCTGGTGGGAGGGGTCCTGGACCTCAGAAAGAAGACTGGAGGCCTTAGAAATGGTATCAAGTACAAACCTTGCCATGTGGGTTTGGTAGTTCAGGGTTCTAAAGGCCAGAGTGGCAGATGTGTAGACCTTTTTACCTATCCTGTCCATAAATTTACTGTCTTTATGAGTAGAATAAAGAGCAGAGGAAGTAAGCTGTCTGGAGGTCTTGTCTGCAGAAACAGCTATAACGGCTGGGTCAGCAGGAGCATTCTTGTGAAGAAACTGGGTGTCCTGGGGGACCCTATAGAATCTGTCTGGTCATTTAGCTGCTGGAGGTTAGGAGTCAGGAGACTGTGAAGCAGCTAAGAATGCATCTTGGAATGCAGGTAGTAAATGGGGCACAGCTGAGGGAGTGGGCTGCTCCAGTTGCAGAAGGTCAAAGTATCTTTTCTTAGAATCTGCCTGCCACTTGAAGTGTTCCCTCATGAGGGAGCTAGTATCCCCAAAACTAAATTCTTCCCCTGGGAAGTCTGGAGAAATAGAGTCCTCTTCATCTGGAGTAATGAACTCCTTGGGGGATTCAATTTGAGTCTCATAAGAGAAGGATTCCTCAGAGGATGAATATTCCTCCTCAGACACATGGGTTGGTTGAGGAGTGAGAGTACGTGGGAGTTGTTGGGATTGTAAGGCCTGAAAGGCCTTAAAGAGGCTTTTGGAAAAGGATTTCCAGCCTGACATCTGATGGAGTTCAACGTGTTTGGACTTCTGTTTCCTTTTCAAGGGTGTGGTAAACAAGGAAGAAGCAGACATCAGCCTAGCAAGAGAAGGAGGAGCAGGGGCTTCCGAGAAGGTGAGCCATGGTTCCCCTCTGCCATCAGACTCTGATGGCTGAAATACCTCAGCGGACGCACCTTTGGTATCCTGCACCCCGGCTTCCAATGTGGTTCCCAGGCCTGCTTGGGAGATTGTCATATGAACAGACGCCAGGTCTGTTATCGCCTCTAGAGTCGGTTCACACACCTGAGGTGCAGCCTGGGATTTTGGGCCTAAGTTTCTTCGCCTTTTCCGAGGCGGCTCGTTGGATGGGCCTACTCCTCCCTCCATGCCTAACGCCAAATGTCTGAGTCTCTGATTCTCAAGGTAAAGCTTTAAAGCCGCTATTCGGCTACAAAGTGTTTTGGGGACAAACGACTTACAGATAGAACAGGATGTATGGTTGGGGGCCTCGCCTAGATAGAAAACACACTTATCGTGCATGTCCTTGTGAGGAATCGGTCTCCCACAAGCACACTTCCCTTTCCTAGCTGACATGTAAATTGAAAACAGCAACCAAAACAAGTAAGAAAAACCTTCAGTGGGCACTTATCTGAATGGTCCAAACGGTCGCCTGGTCTCAATACTCGTAGCTGTAGTCGTCTGGTAAAACATGGTAGAACTGACGAATGGGCGTCCAATGATCATTGTGGCAGAAAAAGTCTGAGGAGGGTACGTGCAGACGTCACCTTTAAACCTAACGCCGGTTTATGGCCCTCGTAGCCAATGTCACATGCACCTTCCAGGACAAAAACTTTGGTATACTGGCCGGACGGTGGCGCTGCAGCAGCTACTCCCTACTGTTATGAATACTGCAACATCAGACTAGAAGGACACACATATATATATTTATTTATATATATATATATATATATATATATATATATATATATATATATATATATATATATATAAAATGTGTGTGTGTGTGTGTGTCTATATGGAGTTGATGGATACCCCTGCCTTGTACCCCTAAATTACTCAAAGGAAGAGGATAGCACCAGCATACATCTTCTGTATCATTTCTATATATTCCCAGGGAAAGTCCTCTTCCCCCTCCTGTTCTCTTAGACTATTTATTCTTTTTTGACCATGTTAGTCCCACAAGGCTTGGGGGCTAATTTTAGGGGAGACAAACACATGATGGTATGCTTATTACTAGGGAATTGGGCCAAGGTTTTGGAGAACCTTTTACATTAATAATGAATGTAGCAGCAAGCAAAGTACAAAGCAGTGTGGCAGAAGCTGTATGAGTGATGTGTGGAAAAATTAAAATGCCTTTATTTTTTATGTTATACAGATGATTCAGTAATCATACCAAAAATAAGGGCTGGATGAAATAAATAAATCCTTTTTTAACTTAATGGATGAAATAATCCTTGATAGCTTTGGGGGTGATACTGAAAGATGCTTGTTTAAAAACAAATAAAGAGAAGCATAAAGGTTTAGGGATATAGTAAAAATATAGGAAACTTATTTTTTTCTAGGAAAGAGATCAAGCTTTGTAAAATATGATATAAGACCAGTGGAAGAAATTAGTGTAATAGTTGACAGACGTATGTAATTTTTGAAAACCTTCTAGGATGAGCTTAAAGATAAAAGTATACCTAATAAATTCTGATGTTTTAGATAAAATTCCTTATATGGAAAATGTTTTAATGTTTCCTGGAGCAGTTGAAAAAGATATAATTGTGATATTTTATTTGATATTGGTATCCATGTTAAATCCTAAAAAAAGAAGAGTGCTGTATTTTTCTGAAAGGATCGATGACTGGGATTAATAAATCTGATAGTTTATGTTACCTCTTCACACTTGTATTGGATATTAAATTAAGAAAGGTAAAGGGATTGTGTTGCAGTTTCTGGGAAAAATATCAAAGGTTTTTGAGAAACAGCAAAAAACTTTTAAAGGAAACATTCACTAGATATAAATGTGGAAACAAAAAAGTATTCACATGCATCTTTATGAGCAGAAACATTTTGTGTGAAAAGTGTGTAGTAGCCTTTAAAAAATATAAAGTTTTAAAGATTGCTTTTGAATGCCTAAAATTAAATGTAGTGAGCTATATTTTCGAAATTAGTATTCATTGGAGGACAGGGGGCAGTTACATTACTCTGGGTTCCAGCTTTAATTATGCTGGACTACTGTAGGGCAACTACAACTAATTGTACGATCCGTGGTGGTGCAGCGGTAGCATTGTTGCCTCACAGCAAGAGGTTCTCCCGTTCGATTCTTGGCTGGAGTGTGGGGAGTGCCTTCTGTGTGGAGTCTGCATGTCCTCCCCGCGGTCAAGTGGCGTTCCGAAAGACATGCGTGAATGGGCGTGCCTTCGTTGAAGGTTGGGCGTCAAGCTGGCAATTCGGCACCATAAAAATCTACTGCCAAACATTAGCGGACCGGAGTTCCACTGTGGCGACCCCTAACCGGGAAAAGCCGAAAGACAAACAACAACTGTAGGGCAACTAACTGTAAGTTAGTTTTGTAATTTCCATAACTGTTAAATTAACAATTTAGCAAAATTACTAATTCAACATAATTAGAGCTGGAACCTAGAGTGACTTAAGTCCCTCCTGCCTCCCGTGAATATTAATGCCATAAACACAGCTCACTACATTTAGTCTTCTATGTCCAGAGGTAATTTTTAAAAACAGTTTATTTATAAATGAATGTGAAGTAATCTTTTATTTTTTGTATAAAAAAGTGCTTGCATGCATAAAGATGCATGCGGACATCTTTTAATGCAAAAACAAAAGGTCATTTTGCACCTTTAAGCATTATCTTTAAAAATAACAAAAATGATAGAAAAATAAAGAGAATGGTATAATGAAAGAGTACAAAAGATTTATATTATAGGGAAATGTAAGTATATATATATATATATATATATATATATATATATATATATATATATATACACGTTACACGTGTGTGTATATATATATATTTATATGTGTGTGCATGTGTATATATATATATATATATATATATATACACACACACACATATATATATATATATATATATATATATACATACACACACACACACACACACACACACACACACACACACACACACACACACACACACACACACATATATATATATAGCTAAACATTCAATACAGAATAAAGAGATGTAACATTTTGCCAGTATGTCAATACTTTTTCTGGAGACTTTTTTAAATAAATTGCCTGTGAAAAGAAGCATGATATATAAAGCTGCAAGTAAAAGAGAATATTTTTGTTGTAAACAAGCTGAAATTGTAGAACATGTATTTTTTCAAAATGAAAGAGTAAAAACAGTGTTGAACAAAGTGCATAAAGAAAAGCTTCTTGAAGGACTTGTATTAATAAAGAATGCATAAACATGGACATGATTTTGTATGGACATAATCAGAAGCTAGGACAAAAATGTGTTAGGATGAATGAAATTCTGTTTAACAATAAAGTGGGTTTTCTCTGACATATTAAGAAAAATAAGATTGTGGCTATGGCAGAAAGGCTGGGAGTTAAATTCTGAGAAATAGCATATTTCTTTTTTATACATTGTAAATATGTGCAAATAATGATAGTTCTATATCTGTAAATACATCAATTAATATCTGAATTTTGTAAATAAAGGACTGCTACTCTTTTCAGCTAGAGCGTCTTCTGTGTGGAGACATGCATGAATGGGCATACCTTCGTTGAAGGTTGTGCGTCAGGGCCGGCAACTCGGCACGTAAAAATCTATTGCCAGTCATTAGCGGACCGGAGTTCCGCTGTGGTGAGCCCTAACTGGGAAAAGCCGAAAGACACAACAACAACAACTCTTTTCGGGGCTGCCGTGGGATTTTTTGTATCCACTTGAACTCAAGCAGATGGGACTGCAGTATAGTGTTTTATCTGAAGGAATCTTTTGAAATGATGGGACTGGATAGCCAAAAGAACAGGCTTACATCTACTAAGTCAAAGATGTCATTTCTCCAAATATTCCCTTTTCTCAGAGGTATGGTGATATCAGAGTTGGTATATATAAGTTCAGAGGAGTGGCTTACTCCCTCCCCACAGAAAGAAGTTTTAAGAACAGCAATCTTCAAGATTCACTCTTCTCCTGTGTTTTCAGTCTTTTTTTTTTTGTTTTTGCCATGTTGGCACTTGGCATTTCGAGTGCTGACATTTCAATAGGGAGCTTCCAAAATAACTATGAAGGGGACTCCCATACTATTATGCTTTTGTTTTAGAGTTTGTTTGTCTTCCTCCTCGAAGTCAGTTTGTGAACTCATAATATGCCATGGTCTAGATATCATAAATCAATCATGAATCATTTTCTTCTGTTCATACGTTCATAGGTAGGTACTAGGCTATCTGCCCGAGGGCATTTATAAGCCTAGCCAGTGTGTGTTGGCTTTCGCCGCCCCATTGATTAATTAACTGATCCTCTGTCAAGCAGAGCCAATGAAGTGATCCCAGGGGTGTATTTTCTGTTACCCATCCACTCGTCAAGGTTTCTCTTGAAGAGTGTTAGTGAGGGGCTCTGCCTGATGTAATTTGGAATTTTGTTCCAAAACATAGGGAGTCTCTGTGACAGGACTCTATCCCTCCAGCATGTTCTATTTATTGTTGTGGTGAGGTTTAGCTCACTAGAGCACGTGGTTTGCAGTGACTTGGATTTCTTTAGGTGGAGCATGTTCATTGATTCTGAGTTGGACATGGCTTTGTAAGTCAGGCAGAGATCACCTCTGAGTAACCGATATGTCACTGAGTACAGCCGGAGTTTTTTCAGTCGGGCTGCATAGGACATATGTTGGAGACCAGTAATCCTCTTGGTGAGGTACTTTTGTGGTCTTTCCAGCTGTTGGAAGCACCTTATGAGGTACATTCAAATGGGGCATTGTACTCTATGATGGGTCTAATGAGTGACGAGTAGAGGGGCACTATAACCTCTTTATTTCTAGATGCGAACCCTTTAGTAATTAGATGGGCCACATAGAAGGATTTCCTAACTACTTTGGCAATATGATTGTCAAAGGAGAGATTACTATCTACCTGGGTCCGCAGATCTCTTAGTACCTCTTCTGTATTAAGGGGGCTGCCACCTATGTGGTAATTCGTGGGTGTTTTGTTTTTCCCAAATGGGAAGACTATGCATTTTTTGGCATTTAGCTTGAGGCCATGACTTTGACACCAGGTGTCCGTCTCAGAAAGGCCCTTTTGGAGGATGTCTGTGTCAGCTGGAGAGTCAATTATGGCTCTCAGTTTGCAGTCATCGGCGAACTTGGTTAGCCATAGTCCTCCTGTGTTTGCCTGTATGTCTGAGAAGTATATGCCGAACAGTAGGGGTCCCAGGACCGAGCCTTGCGGGACATCACTTGTGACTGGTTTAGAGTTGGACCTGGAGCCTGCTATTCTTACCGTGTGAGTTCTGTCTGCAAGCCAGTTGGCAACCCATCTCGTGATGTAGGGGTTTATGTTCAGACTGGTGAGTTTTTTTGTAATACCTGAGTCGGAAATGGTGTTGAAAACCTTGCCGAGGTCAAGGTAGGCTGCGTGAACCACCTTTCCCTCGTCTATGGCCTTGGTGACTGTCTCGAAGAAGTCAACCAGGTTTAGTAGGCATGATGTGCCCTTAACAAAGCCAAACTGGGTCGGGTCAAGTGTTTGGAGGTTCCCAATGTCTTTGTTAATGATGATGCGCTCCATAGCCTTGCAGACCAGGCTAGTCAGGCTTATGGGGCGATAGTTACCAGGGTCAGTTGTGGCCCTTCCTTTGTGGAGAGGAATAACCGCTGCTGTGCGCCATTCTATGGGCACGTAGCCTGTGGAGAGGCTGAGGTTAAACAGCGTGTTTAGGTGGGGGGTTAGTTCATTCTGTAGTTCGTGCAAGACACAGCCTGGGACACCATCTGGTCCCATTGATGCTGTATTTTTGGCTTTTGAAAGGGCTGTTTTCACCTGTGCGTCTGTGATTTTTGGGACACTACACTTTTCCGGTATTGTTGTGGGCCCTTTTGGAGGTGAGAGGGGTGTGAAGTTTGCACTGAATCTATCTGCCAGGATGTTAGCAATATCAGTAGGTTCAGTATATTTTGTGCTATTTTGCACTAGTTCAGTGCATATCTGCGAGTTGTCACTTAGATTCATAACATAGCTAAAGAAGGCTTTGTGGTTATCTTTTGAATCCTTGTCTATTTTTCTTTTGAACTTAGGCTTGGATGATTTCATGAGGGACCTCAGTTTCTTACTGGTACTGATCAGGGATGTCTTTCCTTCTTGGGATTTGCTTTTTTTTCTGAACTAGTTTCCTCCTTCTATTGTATAGCCTGTTTATTGCAGGGGTCCACCAAACTGGTTTCCTTCTCTTAGAGGAGTGAGTCTTGGTTTTTCTAGGGATGGCACGATCCATGCATCCTTGTAAGTGCTCATAGAGAGCATTTGTAAAGGTTTCTGAATCTTGGGCAGCGTCATCCTTTAGCGTGGGGGCTGTGAAACTTACCACCTCTGTCTTAACTAAGGTGAAGTTTGCTTTAGAAAAGTTTTTTACTGTGGTTTCCTTAGTTGGCGGTGGTGGTGGGGTGTGGACATCCAGAGTGATTAGTTTATGGCCTGATCTAACCAGTGACGGGTTGACCTCCGGTGTGGAACATCTGTCGCCCATGTTGGTGATGGCCAAGTCCAATATGTTTTCACCTCTGGTATGGGAGTTTACCAGCTGATCCAGGGCGTATGAGTTGATGAATTCCAGCAAGCGCTGGGCCTGGGAATTTGTACTCGAGTAGTTTTCCCAGTGAATGGCAGGGTAATTGAAATCGCCCAATATCAGGGTGTTTGGTAGGACCTTCATGTTTTCCAGTGTCTCTAGAAAGGTGGAGTGGTGGTCCTGGGTCATGGAGGGTAATCTGTGGCAGGCCACAATTTGCATTGCAGATCTGCCTGATGTTAGTTGCACATGGATGATCTCAGAGGTATCACACTGCGCCACTAACCTGGAGGTGTAGGTATCCCTGATGAATATGGATACACCCCCTCCTTTTGTGTTTCGGTCCATGTTCTGTGGCCAAAATGTGTGGTATGAGTTGTAGCCCAGTAGTGTTGGGGTGCTCTCTGGAGCCTTGAACCCGGTTTCAGTTACTGCACAGATGTCGACGTTCTCCATACTGAGGAGTGCTTCGAGTGCATGCATTTTGAGATTTAAACTCCTGGCGTTGAGTAGCATAACCTTCAATTTTTTGTTAATTGTGCTGTTTACAGAGGTGGGTTTGACTTTTGAGCCTTGCCTAAAAAAGGCACTATGGGGGCAGCAAGAGCCGTGGCCAGTATTCGAAAGCCTAGGGGTGACAGGTGCAAGCTGTCTCTTGCAATGAAACGTGGCTTGTCGAACATGTCGTCCCAGGCTGACAGACACTGGATCCCCTTTGAATGACACCAGAAGCTTAGCCAATTGTTGAAATTGATAATTTTTTCTTTATACTGAGGTATCATTCTTGGTGAGGGCAGGATGCTACTCAGGGTCAGGGTCATACCAGCCTGGGCTACATGATCAGAGAGCTTTTCCATGTCTCCTTTCATGTAGTCCAGGAAGGTACATCTCAGGTCATTCACACCAACATGAACAATGACAGAGTCATATTTGTACTTGTTCTGGAGTGACCTGAGTGCTTGTGTTACGTGGCAGATTCTGGCTCCCGACAGGCAGATAACAGTAACCTTCTGCTTGTCCAGTCTAGTGAGTGGACGTCAGTGTGCCTGACTATAGAGTCACCTATTACTAGTGTGTTAGGTATGTTATTTCCCTTAAGGGCTGTGATTGTGCGGCTCACTGATTTTGTGTTTTATGTGTTGTCTGGTTTGTGACAGGAAGTGCAGGTTGTTTAGGTGTCTGCTTTGGAAGTCTCTGATGCTTTTGCAGGTTTTTATTTAGAGCCTCCGAGTATGATTTTGTCTATTTATGTGTATTTTTGCCAGTGTTGTTTTAGTAGGTCTGTGTGCGATTGTAGTTGTGGTGCAAGTGTTAACCTTCTCCTCTAGACTGCCTGTTCCAGTCTTGGGTGGAGACAGCTTAGCTTCCAGTTTGGCTGTATAACTGCATCTCTCGCATATGTTAGTGTTTTGTGGTAGGAGGAGAGGGTTGTCTGTGTACATGAGGCAGTTGTAACATTGCCTCAGGATACCCAGATTCACCAGCTGGACTGGAGAATGCACCTGAAGTTGCCCTTTGGTCATGCCTGAATAGTAGGGTGAGTTGCTTAGTCACTTGGTTGGTGAGGGGTGAATAAAGAGCCTTGCCCTGCTGGGAAATCAGTGTCAGGGTATATTAGTGCTTGCTATTAGGTCTGAGCAAGTGCTGGGCTGTAAGATGCTTTTTGAGTGAGTGCTTAGGTTGAGAGTTAGACTAGTTTCAAGGGAAAAACTGAAGAGGAGACTTAGTGGAGCCGGGAATAATTTAACCGTAGCTAACCGGCACTGCCCGGCGCGCAAAACCGTGCAAACACGGTTTTTATAGTAGGGAAATGAAAGAGAGAGAAATTAGCCCAAAATGGCCAAATAACTACTAATTTCTGGGCTGGAACCACTCCTCCAGTGACAGATAGGTTGCTCAAAGCTCCCCTCTCTCACAGGTGAACAGAGAAACTTCCTTCTATCCAAGTAAGGTATGGGCAACTCAGAAACTAGTATCACAGCCCTGAATTCAGCACTAGCCTGAAAACTGGACTATACTAGCTTAGAAAGGCAGGAAACAAGGAATTTTTTTTTTTTGAAAAGATAAGGCAAAAACAGTAAAAAATACACTTAAAACAGCTTTAAACGACTACAAACAATCAGAAAAGGCTATCACACTTTAATGTGTAGCCTACAACAGTTAAACAAATTATTTAAACAAAAAACAACTTTTTAAACGTGCAGACAGTCAAGCAAGTACAATATGTGAAAAAAAAAAAAAAAAAAGCTTTTAAATCACAATAAACACTGCAAAATCTGCGTTTAGGTGGAAAACAGTTAAGTACAGCAAGAAAGTACAGAAAACTGATACTTAACCACTCCAAAGTCTCTCTCTCCTAAGCTAGAAGGCTTGTATCAGTTTAAGGCTTTCTAGTGCTACCCAGTAGGTGAGTTACTGGAAAGATGGGAAACAAGCGGAGATGTGGTATTTTAAACCAGAAAGTTAAAAGAGATGGACAAACTGTCCAAATGGTCAATAAACTACAATTTCTGGGCCAAGAACCTCTCCTCTCATGGTAGACAGGCTACCTAGTGCTTACCCCCACTGATGAGCTAGAAGGATTTCCTCCAACACAGAAAGGCTTGCGGGGCTCAGAAGCTTACCAACAGTCCTGGATACAGCAACTCTGTATCTGGACTAAGCTAGTTACAGGAAAGGTGGGAAACAAGCGCAAGTGCGGCTTTTAAACAGAACATTGAAAGAGATGGAAAAAAACTGCCCAAATGGCCAATAGCTACAATTTCTGGGCCAGGAACCACTCCTCTTGTGGTAGAGAGGCTACCTAATGCTTACCACTCCCACTGATAAGCTAGAAGGCTTCCCTCCAACACAGAAAGGCTTGGGGGGCTCAGAAGCTTACAAAGAGTCCTGGAATACAGCAAATCTGTACCTGGACTACACTAGTTACAGGAAAGGCTGAGAACAAGTACAAACATAGGCTTTTAAGCCAGCAAGTTGAAAGAAATGGAAAACTGCCCAAACGGCCAAATAAACTACAATTTCTGGGTCAAAACTCACTCTTCCCATGGAGGATACGCTGCCTAGTGCTTACCACTCCCACTGATAAGCTAAAAGGCTTTCCTCCAACACAGAAAGGCTTGGGAGCTCAGAAGTTTACTAACAATCCTGGATACAGCAACTCTGTAACCGGACTAGGCTAGTTATAGGAAAGGTGGGAAACAGACACAAGTGCGGCTTTCAAACCAGAAAGTTGAAAGAGATGGGAAAAAATACAATTGTGCACCTACCATAAATGCAGATGTTTGAGTGTATTCACTGCTGCAGTCACTACAATTGGGTTATCCTGCTGGCAGGCTACCCGCAGTCGGCCCGAGTTCCAAAGTCTAGGTTTGGCGTCGGTTGCTGTCACCTCCTCCCTGACGTCAGAGCGCCAGGGGTATAAAAGATGCAGCCGACGCCATTTTCTTCAGTTTTTCTTGCCCCAGATGTCAGGTGCCCCTAAAATGATAGGCTAAATTATGCCAATAAGCATGCATATACAAAAATCAACTTTTCCTTCATCTACAAGCAAATACACCACATAAGTTGTATAGAATAGAGAAGTGCAGATAAGTCCCAGGAAGGTAAAAAGGGGGATGGTGGGAGGGTAACCTGGACTGCAACAGTAAATACACTCGAACATCTACATTTATGGTAGGTACACAACTGTACTATGTTCATTGTGTTTCACTGTTGCAGTCGTTACAATTGGGTTGAATCCCAAAGCTAAGGTTGGGAGGCTGGTGCTAAATAGGATTAGGAGAGGCTATCAGGCCCTGCAGAACTGCAGTGGCAAAGCCTGCCCTGGACTTAGAGTAGAGAGGTAAGTGATAGTGCTTTGTAAAAGTATGCACTGAACTCCAAGTTGCAGCCTCTAAGATGTCTTTGGTTGGTACTCCTCTGAGGAAGGCTGCTGAAGTGGCTGCTGCTGTGGTTGAATGTGGCCTAATGCCCTTAGGCACTGATTTGCCATGCTGTGAATAGCAGAAACGAATGCAGTGGCCTATCCACTTTGAAATAGTCTGTTTTGAGATAGGCTTTCCTTGTGATCCTGCAGCATATGCCACTAGAAGTTGTTCCGTCTTTCTGAAAGCTTTGGTTCTGTCCAAGTAGAAGCATAGCTACCTGTGAATGTCCAAAGAATGCAGAAGTCTCTCACCCTTATTCTGTGGGTTGGATAAAAAGTAGGCAAATGAATTGTTTGGTTAAGGGCCACACTGGACATTACCTTAGGCATAAATGTAGGGTTTGTCCTTAGAGAAACCCTGTCAGGATGGAAAATGATAAAGGGTTCCACAGCCATGAGTGCCTTTAACTCTGAGACTCGTCTAGCAGAGGTAATTGCTAGGAGCAGAGCTGTTTTCCAGGATAAGAATTTTATATCAGCTGCAGGGGCTGGCTCAAACGGAGGCAGTGTGAGTTTTTCCAAGACATAGTTGAGGTCCCATGCAGGTACTGGTGCTCTCCTTGTAGGTCTTATGTTTTTGGCCCCTCTGAGGTACTGCCTTAGTAATGGATGAGAAAAAATAGGTGGTTCTGTATTGTAATGAGCTGAAATGGCAGAGGCATGAATTTTGATTGATGAAAAGGAAAGGCCTTTATCCAGCCTCTCGGTTAAGTATTGCAAAATCTGCGGAATATTTGGAACAGTCGTGTCAATGCCTTGTGCCTGATTCCAAGCACAGAATCTCTTCCATTTTTCTGCATAAGATTTTCTGGAGCTAGGCCTCCGGTCCTCCAAAATAACATCCATCACTGCTTTAGAGAGAGGTGTGTCTTGACTGGCTACATTATTCGCCATGCTGCCAGGTTTAAGGTCCTGAGTTGGCTGTGCACTATCATACTGTCTTGTTGGGTCAATAAGTAAAGAATTTGTGGTAATGTCCAAGCTGGGCATTGAGACAAGCTCTTTAGGAATGGGTACCAGTGCTGGCGGGGCCAGTCTGGGGCAATCAGTATCATTTTTGGCTTCTCTTGTCTGACCTTGAGGAGTACCTTGGGGAGGAGAGGCAGAGGAGGAAAGGCATATACTGTTAGGTTTTTCCAGCTGAAAGAAAGAGCATCCACTTTCCATGCTTGCTTCTGATAAGTCTTTGTGCAGAATCTCTGTAGTTGGCAGTTGTGAGGGGAGGCAAATAGGTCTATGTCCGGGCACCCCCAGTTCCTTGTTATCATGCTGATGACTTGTGGATCCAATTTCCACTCATGGGGATCCATTATATTTCTGCTTAATTCATCTGCCAGAGTATTTATCCTTCCTGGCAGGAATTGTGCTTGCAGATGTACTTGGTAAGTCAGTGCTGTGTCCCACAAGTTCATGGCTAGTCTGCAGAGGGGGTAGGAATACGTGCCCTCCTTCTTGTTTATGTACCACATGACTGTAGTATTGTCCGTCTTTATCAGTAGTTGTCCTGAATGAAGTATATCCTTGAAGGCTGTCAGGGCATTCTGAACAGCTAGCATCTCTTTTTAATTGATATGTAGATGCATTTGACTTGCAGACCATGTGCCCTGAATACATCTTCCTGCCATATGGGCCCCCCAGGCATAATCTGATGCATCTGTTGTCAATGTCTGCCTGGCTGTGGGTAAGGTGAATGGCTGTCCTGTGTTGAGGTGACAGGCTTTTGCCCACCATCGAAACTCCTGTTGCAGGCAGGGAATGAGGGTAATTATTGTTTCCAGGCTGTGGCAATGTTGAGTCAAAACAGTTTTTAGATACCACTGAAGTTTCCTCATATGCAGTCTTGCATATGGAATTAGTAGTATGCAGGATGCCATGAAGCCTGCAGAATTTTTCTTGCAAATAACTGGGTCTTTGTTGCCAACATTTTGAAATAAGTTGTCAGTTGTCTGTGTTTGTCTGGCGTGAGATAAGCCATCTGGGCAGTTGTATTTAAGCTTGCACCCAGGAATATTATTGCTTGAGAGGGTACGGGTTTTGATTTCTTTTCGTTTGCTGTGTACCCTAGACCTGTTAGTAATCTTTTTACAAATGCCAGATGCTGTAGTAGGATGTCCTTGTTCTCTGCTTGAATAAGGCAGTCGTCCAAGTAAGGATATATTTGTATTCCTCTTTGCTTGCAAAATGCAGTTACTGGTGCCAGGCATTTTGTGAAGACCCTTGGTGCAGTAGATAAGCCAAAGGGCAGTGCAGAGAATTGGTAGTGCATTGAGCCAGCTATAAATCTGAGGTATCTTCTGCATGATTGTCTGATTGGGACATGCAGGTATGCCTCTTTTAGGTCTAAAGTCACAAGCCAAGCTTTCTTGCCCAGCATGGGCAGAAGCTGCTGCAGAATTAGCATTTTAAATTTTGGAATATCCAGGTATGTGTTTAGGATAGACAGGTCCAGTATTGGTCTCCAGGCTTTGTCCTTTCTGGGTACCAAGAATAGCCTTGAGTAAAATCCTTGTCCCTGCTCTTGCTGTGTTACTTGCTGAATGGTTCTCATGTCCATGAGAGATGAAAAGTACAGTTTTGTACCTACCATAAATGTAGATGTTCGAGTGTTCACACTGCTGCAGTCATCACACTTGGGTTATCTGCCGTCAGGCGGTCCTGCAGATGGCCTGAGTTCCAAAGTCTTGATCCGACATCGGTTGCGGTCGCTTCTTCCCTGATGTCAGTGCGACAGGGATATAAAAGAGGCAGCCGATGCCATTTTCTTCAGTTTTTCTTGCCCCAGATGTCAGGTGCCCCCAAATAGGAAGGCAATACATAATCCTAAGTAAATTACATACGTAGAAAACAATAGCTACAGCTGTAAGCAAATACACCATATAGAAATACATCATATAGATTGTATAAAAAGGGAGATATAGATAAAACCCAGGTAAGAAGAGGGGATGGTGGGAGGGTAACCTGGACTGCAGTAGTGTGAACACTTGAACATCTACATTTATGGTAGGTACAAAACTGTACTATGTTCATCGTGTTACACTGCTACAGTCATCACACTTGGGTTGAATCCCAAAGCTAAGGCTGGGCGGTTGGTACTAAACAGGGTTTGGAGAAGCTAGTAGGCCCTGCAGAACTGCAGTGGCAAAGCCAGCTCTGGTTTTTGAGTATAGAGGTAAGTGGTAGTGCTTGGTGAAGGTGTGCACTGAACTCCAAGTTGCAGCCTCCAAAATATCCTTGGTTGGTACCCCTCTGAGGAAGGCTGTTGATGTTGCTGTAGCCCTGGTGGAATGGGGCCTGATGTTACCAGGTACAGGTTTCCCATGGTGTGTGTAGCAGAAACGGATACAATGTCCTATCCATTTTGAAGTAGTCTGTTTTGAGATAGCCTCTCCTTGTGATCCTGCAGCATAGGATACAAAGAGCTGGTCAGATTTTCTAAAAGCCTTAGTTTTATCCAAGTAGAAACGTAATTGCCTGTGAATGTCCAAAGAGTGTAGGAGCCTTTCCCCTTTATTCTGGGGGTTTGGATAAAAGGTGGGTAAATGAATGGTTTGGTTTAGAGCCACACTGGATACCACCTTTGGCATAAAGGAAGGGTTAGTTCATAAAGAAACTCTGTCTTGATGAAAAATGATGAAAGGCTCCACTGCCATTAGGGCCTGTAGCTCTGAGACTCTTCGTGCTGAAGTTATTGCTAGCAACAGGGCAGTTTTCCATGACAAAAATTGTAAATCGGTTGAAAAAGCTGGTTCGAAGGGCGGTAGCATAAGTTTTTCCAAAACAAAATTGAGGTCCCAAGTTAGTGTTGGTGCTCTCTGGGGCAATCTTATGTTCTTAGCCCCTCTGACATACTGTCTTAGTAATGGATGTGAAAATATAGAAGGATCTGTGTTGTAATGAGCTGAAATAGCTGAAGCGTGGATCTTAATAGATGAAAAGGAAAGGCCTTTGTGCAACATCTCAAGGTAAATATTGCAGAATCTGAGGAATATTTGGGACAAGAGGATTTTGGCCTTTAGCCTGGTTCCAGGCGCAGAATCTTTTCCATTTGTCTGAGTAGGTTTTCCTGGTGCTGGGTCTCCTGGCCTCCAGAATGACATCCATAACAGCTTTAGAGAGAAGTGTTGAATGGTTGTTTAGGTAATCTGCCATGCAGCCAGATTTAAAGTCTTGAGCTGGCTGTGTAGAATCTGATTGTTTTGCTGAGTCAGCAGGTGAGGAATTTGAGGTAAAATCCATGGTGGGCCTTGAGCCATGTTCCTTAATATTGGATACCAGTGTTGGCGTGGCCAGTCTGGAGCAATGAGTATCATTTGTGGCCTCTCTAATCTGGCTTTTAGCAGCACCTTTGCCAGAAGAGGCAGTGAAGGAAAGGCATACACTGTTAAAGTTTTCCAACTGAATGAGAGGGCGTCCAGTTTCCAAGCTAGTGTGTGGTATGTCCTTGTGCAAAATTTTTGTAGTTGGTAGTTTTGGGGGGAGGTAAACAGATCTATGTCTGGGTTCCCCCATTTTTGAGTTATCATTGTGAATACTTGTGGATCTAGTTTCCACTCTTGAGGATCCATGATATTTCTGCTTAGTTCGTCTGCCAATGTATTTTTCTTTCCTGGCAGGAATTGTGCTTGTAGTTGAACTTGATAGGTCAGTGCTGTGTTCCACAAGGTCATTGCTTGCCTACATAGGGGGTAGGAATGTGTGTCCCCTTGTTTGTTTATGTACCACATCACTGTGGTGTTGTCTGTCTTTATTAGAAGTTGTCCTGGATGTAGGCAGTTCTTGAAAGCTGTTAGGGCATTTTGTGCAGCTGGCATCTCTTTTTGATTGATGTGGAGATGCATTTGATCTGCAGACCATTTGCCCTGAATACACTGTCCTGCCATGTGTGCTCCCCATGCATAATCTGATGCATCTGTTGTTATTGTTTGCCTGGCTGTGGGTAAGGTGAAAGGCTGACCCTTGCTGAGGTGACATGCCTGAGCCCACCATAGAAACTCCTGTTGAAGGCAGGGAATGAGTGGTATTATTGTTTCCAAGCTGTGGCTGTGTTGAGTCCATACGCTTTTCAGGTACCATTGTAATTTCCTCATATGCAGCTTGACATATGGAATTAGTAGTATGCAAGATGCCATGAATCCCAAGGCCTGCAGAATTTTTCTTGCAGGGAGTTGGGTCTTTGTTGCCATCATTTTGAAGTATTGAGTCAGTTGTCCTTGCTTGTCTGGCGTGAGATAAGCCATCTGGGCCGTTGTATTTAAGCTGGCACCCAGGAATATTATGTCTTGTGAGGGCACTAGTTTTGACTTTTTTTGTTTACTGTGTACCCTAGGCAACTTAGTAGTTTTTTACAAATGCCATATGTTTTAAAAGAATGTTCTTGCTTTATGCTTGAATAAGGCAGTCGTCCAGGTATGGATATATTTGAATTCCTCTTTGTCTGCAGTATGCAATTACTGGTGCCAGGCATTTTGTGAAGACCCTGGGCGCAGTAGATAAGCCAAAGGGCAGTGCAGAGAATTGGGAATGAGTTGAACCTGCTATAAATCGGAGGTATCTTCTGCAATTTTGACTGATAGGGACATGCAGGTATGCCTCCTTGAGGTCCAACGTTACTGCCAAGCCTTCTTGCCCAACATGGGAAGAAGTTGCTGTAGTGTGAGCATCTTGAATTTGGGTACTTCCAGGTATGTGTTTAGAACTGAAAGGTCCAGAACGGGTCTCCAGGCTTTGTCCTTTCGGGGAACCAGAAAGAGTCTTGAGTAAAATCCTTGTCCTTGCTACTGTGTAGGAACCTGTTGAATGGCTGTCATGTCCACGAGTGCTGTAATTTGTCTTTGAGCCTCTGCCCATTGATTTGGTGGCAGGTTTGGCATTCCTTTTATCCTTGGTAAAGTGTGAAAGTGGAACCTGTATCCTTGAGATACATTATTTAGGACCCATTTGTCGTTTGTGATGATGTGCCAATTGTCTGCAAAAAGTGCAAGTTTTCCTCCCAAGGGAGCTGCCAAGAGGGATTTGCTTGGCAGTCTGAGGGGTAAGTCATTGTGATTGTCTTCTGATAGTTTGAGACCTGTCTTCTCCTCCTTTCTGGGTTGTGGCACTCCATTGTCGTGGCTTGTAAGAGACTTGTGGCTGACCTCTGCCCCTTGGGCGTCTGTATTTGCCCATCTGTGGTCTGTCAGAAGTTGGAAAGGACCAGTTTTTGGTTGGCCAATTTCTGCTGAAATGAGGGGGTTGAACCTGTAAAAAATCCTTGACCGTCTGCATAGATTTTGCCTTATCCTCCATTTTCTTTAAAACCTCTTCTGCTTTCACACCAAATAAAACATCCTGCCGTAAAGGTGCATCCAATAACTTTGCTTTAACATGATCAGGTAAAGTTTGTTCTTTTAACCAAGCATGCCTACGAATGACAGACCCTGTTACTGCTGCTCTACAAGAAACTTCCAATGAATCAAATCCACATTGCAAAGTATGTTTTCCCACTTGTTCTGCTGCATGCAACAAATCTTGCATTTCCTTGTAATCAGGCTGCTCTGTATGTGTGCTCATTTTTTGTTTTAATTGAGACATCAAATATTGTTGATATTTCAGCATGTGAAACTGGCAATTTAAGGCTCTCATAGCTAGAGTAGCTGAGGTATATACTTTCTTTCCCCATCTGTCTAGTGCTCTAGAATCCCTTTCAGAGGGTACAGGATTTTTAGCAACAGGGGCCTTAACCCCTTTGGGACCCTGGGAAATGGTTTCTGGGTCAGCAACAGGGTTTTTATATAGGAATTTGTGTGAGTCAGGGACTCTGTAGTATCTGTCTGGTTTGGCTGGTGCAGGAGGTAATGAATGTGGGTTAAGGCTAGATTCTGAATAAACATCATCTGCAATGTCTAATACAGGTGGAATAGCAAGGGGTCTGTGCTGGGGTAGTAAAAGGAACTCTCGGAGCCTTTTCTTAGAATCAGAGTAATCCTGGCCTTCCCAGTGGAAATGTTCCCTCATGGTATGTAAAGTTTCCCCAAAAGAGTAGTCTTCTGGGGGAGATGCTGAAGGAATAGACTCTTCAGCATCAGAGTCTTCATAAGGAGGAAAAGAGTATTCCTGTTCCTCAGAAGAATCTGAGGAAATGGAAACCTGGTCAGAGGAAGCGTAGACCTCCTCCTGTCTAAGCCTTTTGTCAGAAGGGGGATGGGAACCCCTGATTAGGGTAATTAAGTCTTCAGCCATCTTAAGCATCTGTTTCTTAGGCATGGGGCCTTGTACTGGAAACTGCTGTACAGGCTTCCTTACTTTTAAAGGAGTTTTCAGCTTTGCATAGGATTTAATAGTAAGCGTAGTCGGTCTGAAGACACCTTCAGCAACTGAAGGCCTTTCAACTACACTGGAATCCCCTACAGCCATGGCTTCGGAAGGGCCTAAAGATAAAGGCTCTGGAGGCCCAGCAATCTCCGCTTGGGAGTCGGATGCAGCCTGGGGTTCTAAATCAGCGGTCGTCAGGGGCTGCGTAGGCGCCTCACTGAAAACCGGAGAACTGGCGACTGGCCTAGCAGAGGCCTTGGTGTCTGGTTTGGGTCTCGGCTGCCTATGCTTATCTTTGCGCTTTTTAGGCATCCCGGTCATCGGTTGCTCCGACGGCATGGTATAATTAAATTTTCTACCAAAATAATGTCGGGTGAAATCAAACCGACGTTTAATAGTTCGTTTGTTAAACCTAGCACAAAACCGACAACCTGTGATGTTGTGGTCTGGGCCTAGGCAAGGAATACAATAAGAATGAAAATCCTTATGAGGTATTTGCTTCCCACAAGAAATGCAATTATTAACTTTTTCTGACATCAGTCTGAGGCAAGAAAAGGTTCCCCAATGGGGTACTTAGCTTTATTGAAGACTTTGGTCTGAAATGCGATTTGAAAATCTCAGGAGTCGGCCGACCAGCACTTGCGAACTGCTTCTGCTTCGGGCACTGCGCGGCAAGAAAGACTGAAGAAAATGGCGTCGGCTGCCTCTTTTATACCCCTGTTGCACTGACGTCAGGGAAGAAGTGACCGCAACCGACGCCGGACCAAGACTTTGGAACTCAGGCCGGCTGCGGGACCGCCTGACAGCAGATAACCCAAGTGTGATGACTGCAGCAGTGTAACACGATGAACATCTTGTTTTTGTGCCACTGCTCATTGATTGTGTGGCAGTTCTGGCATACCGTTTGGCCTTGGCAGGGTGTGAAAGTGGAACCTGTAGCATTGAGACACAATATTTAAGAACCATTTGTCCTGGGTGATCATGTGCCAATTTTGTGAATAAAGTGCTAGTTTTTCCCCCAAAGGAGCTGCCAGAAGATAAGTGCTTGGTGCTGGCAGGGGGAAGTCATTGAGACTGTTTCCTGCATGGCTGTGATTTTTCCTCTCCACTTTTGGAGGTAGAAGCACCCCATTGTTTAGGCCTGTATGAGCCTTGGGGCTGTGATCTGCCTCTGGGGCATCTGTATCTGCCTCTTTGTGGCCTGTCTGACACTGGAAAGGACCAATTTTTTGTAGGCCAGTTCCTGCTAAATCTGGGAGGCTGTACCTGTAAGAAATCCTTCACTGTTTGCATAGATTTAGCTTTGTCCTCCATTTTCTTCAACACCTCTTCTACTTTAACACCAAACAAGGTATCATCTTGTAAGGGAGCATCTAATAGTTTTGCTTTAATATGATCAGGCAGATTCTGTTCTTTTAACCAAGCATGCCTCCTAATGACAGAACCTGTAACTGCGGCCCTGCAGGAGGCCTCTAGAGAATCAAAACCACATTGCAAAGTATGCTTTCCCAATTGTTCAGCTGCATGCAATAAATCCTGCATTTCTTTGTTTTCTGCACATTCTGAATTTGCCAACATTTTCTGTTTAAGCAGTGATATAAGATATTGCTGATATTTAAGCATATGAAACTGACAATTTAAAGCTCTTACAGCCAAGGTAGCAGAAATATAAATCTGTTTCCCCCATCTGTCCAGGGCCCTTGAATCCCTATCAGAGGGGATAGGATTTTTTGCAGTGGAAGCCTTGGCCCCCTTGAGACCCTGAGAAATAGTTTCTGGGTCAGCAGCAGGGTTTTTGTAAAGAAATTTATGTGAATCAGGAACCCTGTAGTATCTATCTGGCTTAACAGGAGCTGGTGGTAAAGAGTCAGGAGACAGTCCGGACTCTGAAAATACATCATCTACAATGTCTAAAACAGGAGGAATAGCAAAGGGCCTGTGCTGAGATAATAAAAGGAAGTCTCTGAGCCTTTTCTTGGATTCTGAGTAATCTTGGCTCTCCCAGTGGAAATACTCCCTCATAGTATGCAGGGTCTCCCCAAAAGAATAATCCTCAGGAGGAGACGCTGAAGGAATAGAATCTTCTGCATCAGAATCCTCATAGGGAGGAAGGGAATATTCTTGTTCAGAAGAGGAATCAGAGGAAATGGAAACCTGATCTGAAGATTCATATTCTATCTTTTGCCTAGACCTCTTATCAGGAGGGGGATGGGAACCCCTGATCAAAGTAATTAGGTCTTCAGCCATTTTAAGCATCTGTTTTTTAGGCATGGAGGCCTGTCCAGGAGAATGCTGTACTTGTTTCTTTGTCTTTGGAGCTGCTTTAGTCTTTGTCTTTGAAGCTGAAGTTGGTTTTACATATAACTGTGTAGGTCTAAAAACACCCTCAGAAGCTGATGCCTGCTCAGCGGCTCCAGACCCATCTGAGGGAATAGTTTCCGAGTGTCCAATACCTTGAGTTTCCAGTGGCCTAGTCGGCTCCATGTGGGAGTCGGAAGCGGCCTGTGGCTCTGAGGTAATGGGCATCAGGGGTTGCGAAAGCACCTCACTGAGAAACGGCGAACCGGCGACAGGCCTAACAGAAGCCTCATCATCGGTTTTGGACCTCGCATGCCTGTCCTTTTCTTTTTCTTTGCACTTTTTATAAACTCCGGTAGTCAGCTGTTCTGATGGCATTATATAATTGAATCTTCTGCCAAAGTAATGAAATGCAAAATCGTACCGACACTTAATAGTGCGTTGGTTAAATCTAGCACAAAACTGACAACTAGCAACGTTGTGGTCAGGGCCTAGGCAAGGAATACATTAAGAATGAAAATCCTTATGAGGTATTTGCTTCCCACAAGAAATACAATTATTAACTTTTTCTGACATCGGTCTGGAGCAAGAAAAAAGTTTCCCCAACGGGGTACTTAGCTTTAATGAAGACTTCAGATCTGAAATTCGAATTTGAAAATCTCAGGAGTCGGCCGACCGGCACTTGCGAACTGCTTTTGCTTCGGGCACCACGCGGCAAGAAAGACTGAAGAAAATGGCATCGGCTGCATCGTTTATACCCCTGGCACTCTGACGTCAGGGAGGAGGCAACAGCAACCGACACCGGACCTAGTCTTTGGAACTCGGGCCGACTGCGGGCAGCCTGCCAGCAGGATAACCCAATTGTAATGACTGCAACAGTGAAACATGATGAACATCTGCTCAAACAACCAATAGCTACAATTTCTGGGCCAGGCACCACTCCTCTTGTGGTAGATAGGTTACCTGATGCTTACCACTCCCACTGATAAGCTTAGAAGGCTTCCCTCCAACATGGAAAGGCTTGGGGGGCTCAGAAGCTTACAAAGAGTCCTGGATACAGCAAATCTGTACCTGGACTAGACTAGTAACAGGAAAGGCAGGAAACAAGCGCAAACACAAGCTTTTAAATCAGAAGGTTGAAAGAGATGGAAAAGCTTCCCAAACAGCCGATAAACTATAATTTCTGGGCCAGAAACCACTCCTCCTGTGTTAGATAGGTTACCTAGTGCTTACCACTCCCACTGATAAGCTAGAAGGCTTCTCTCCAACACAGAAGGGCTTGGGGGGCTCAGAAGCTTACCAACATTCCTGGATACAGCAAATCTGTACCTGGATTACACGAGTTATAGGAAAGGCGGGGACCAAACGCAAAACGGGCTTTTAACCAGAAAGTAGAAAGAGATGGAAAAACTGCCCAAATGGCCAATGAACTACAATTTCAGGGCGAAAACCCACTCTTCCCATGGTAGATAGGCTACCTAGTGCTTACCACTCCCATTGATAAGCTAGAAGGCTTCCCTCCAACACAGAAAGGCTTGGGGGGCTCAGAAGCTTACCAACAGTCCTGGATACAGCAAGTCTGTATCTGGACTTGACTAGTTACAGGAAAGGCAGGAAACAAGCTTAGAATTTTTTTTTGTTACAGAAAAGCAGCTAAAACAGCAGTAAATACAATTCAAATTGTAGTGCAGGCCAGCACACCCGAGCGTGTAGCAACACTACGGCAAATACAGTTCAAATAAATGCAATTAAATTAACAAATGACTAAAAAACAAGTGCAGAAGGCAGTAAATTAGAAGGCTACTAACAAGCAGTAATAAGTGCAGAGTAAGAGCGACTGAACAGATAACAGCACGCAGAAGAGCAACTAAGACAGTTACAGTAAGAGCAGATGAATAAGATATAATATATATATATATATATATATATATATATATATATATATATATATTTTTTTTTTTTTTTTTTTTTGAGGGAAGGAACAGAGCAGGATTAAGAGGCTACAAGGGTTGTCCTTCCCAAATACTCTCTTTGTACACAGTAGGAGTGGCTGAAATCAGAATATGATCTCACTGCACTCAGTTGAGTGAGCAAATGAGATGGGCCCAGAAGGAGTATCCAAATACAAATCTACAAGAGGGGCGGGCAATTTCAAAGCCACAATTTCAAACACAAAGTGTTTAGTTACACTTCTAAGATTGTGAGTCATTGGCTTTTAACAGGGTCTAATAAAGCAGAGTCAACGCTTCTTTTTCAATAATTCATTTTTATTTTTATCTGTGCTTACATTAAGCTGATAAAAGTGTTCCTTGGTCAGTTTGCATTTTCTTATATTAAAAGGAGATGAAAAAAACATAGACTTGTTAAGTGCTGAAAGCTGCAGTTCCTAAAAAAAATCCAAACTCTTCCTGTCAAATTAGATTGATTATCTGTAATAGCAATGATGCTCTCCCATGTCAAACAGCTCACTTTTTTTGGTTTAACTCAGCTAATCTCAGACTCAACTTGCACATTCAAGCATAGTAATAAAAATGTTTACTAGACTGTATTTTTTTACCTTTTCTCAACATCACCATCACTGTTTTCTTGTCTTACTGTACCAGTAACTACCTTCCTAAGTTTAGCATTTGGCATCCCACTAAAGTACCCAAAGTTTTACCTTTCTCAGAACTTTTCAAGCAGTGAAATTTCATATTTAAGTAATATCTTATCTAACAATTAATTATTAATAATTAAAATAATAATTATCTAATAATACTGACTGATCTCCTATTCAATCATTCACTCACTCACTCTTGTTGCTACATCTTATTTTAACCACATTTTCAATAATACAATAAATATATTTCCTTTCGTTTGGACACTGTATGCCTTCAACTTCTCCGCCATGGATAATTGCAGAAATCAAAAAGTTACTTTGTGATAACACATTTCCTCTGAGGTCTCTGTCATGGAACTCAGAACACACATGATTACAACAATTTTTTTAAATGCATAACTCAGTCAAAAAATGCCATCATTGCAAGCAAAAATTCTTATTTTACAACTCGCCACATGCAACATACAAACAATCCAAATAAATTCTAGAAAACTGTGGACTAACTACTCTACAATGGCCATTGCTATACGTGCTCCTCCTTTTTACATTTAGATGATCTTTCAGTTGTGAAATGTTTCTCTAACCATTTCATCAAATCCACATAGAAACTAATCCATCCATCCACAACCATTTTTCCCATTTTTGCACATGAAGCCAGGGTATCATTTCAACAGTGAGAATCATCTAGAGCCAATTTTCACACAGCCAAGTGGCTAAACATAGAAACTAATATCCACACATTTTTTTCATCCTGCAATCTCCTCCATTTTGACATCACATCTCTGTTTTCCATGTAATGACAGAAAAAAAAACATCAGAAATCTGGAAATCCTGCTTCTGATAACCTCAATCACACTCCATCCATTGCCTACCCAGGTACTTTATTAATAAATAAAGAAATTGTATGAGGTTATATTCCTCATTGTTGAAAAACAAGTATCATAAACTTCATTAAAGTTCCCTGACTGGGAAGCAAACCCAGAAAGTGGCGGTGAGAGCACCAAATCCTAACCATTAGACCATAAGGGATGTTCTTCTAGTTAAAGAAGGACCATCCATTTCATTATGCAGCTACAAGATGGTTCAAGTCAGTGGGGGAGGGTGGCTTAATGGCTAAGGTGTTTGCCTTACAAACACAAGGTGCAGGGTTTGAGTCTCACAAGGGATAATTGGCTAGGCTTAAAATGGCTAGCAAGGACAGTTAGCTTAGTACTAAACTATGAACCTATGAAGGAATGTCACATTTCCATTGGGTTAATAGAAGTACTCATTCTGATATAGTATGATACTTCTACTTCCCTCACTCTCTAAAGTCTTGGAAAATGTATTCATGAACAATTCCTCAGATACCTACCCTCACTCTACATGAATTTAGACCCAACTATTGTATTGACACTGACCTGTCTGACTTCACTGAATTCATTCATGGGGAGATTAACTTTGGAAATTCTGTCAGTAGACTTTTTTGTACTCTTTCTATTTATAAATAAAATGTATAGAAACATTGGACATGCCAAATGTATTCAGTACACACATGATTCTACCACCAGCATTTCCCTGAATCTCCAAAGCACTTCAGTTCCC
This sequence comes from Protopterus annectens, assembly GCF_019279795.1. NCBI lineage: Eukaryota > Metazoa > Chordata > Ceratodontiformes > Protopteridae > Protopterus > Protopterus annectens. Next base: position 1,496,866,811 of record NC_056729.1, read on the forward strand.
TCCTGCAAAATTCTTTCCAGTTATTTAAATAGTAGTTAACCAAAATGACTCTTCTTTTAAATTCATTCAACATTAAATCCACGCTTTTCTCTCCTAAACTTCAGTCTGCAGACATTATGTCTCCTTCTACCTCTTCTTGTAATTCCATTAATTATAACTCTGGTAAATCTCTTAATATTGCATCAACTGACTCCTCAGTAATTGAAGAAGTTGTCTTAACTGTAACGTTTGGATTAACTGTACCCATTGTCAGACAGTTAGTGCAGAGGATTAAGACTAGGGCCTGTTAACAAGCAGCTTCCTGTACCCAAGGGAACAGGGTTTGAGTCCCTCTTCCTTCATGTACCTACTGTGAGACAGAACAATTCATGTAACCAGACAGTGTTCCCAGGTTTCCCTCTGAAAAGGGACATCTGTGTCCAGTACCCATTTAACAACTGAATATACAAACATCTCTTAATAACAGTTTACATTTCTATCTCTTATACAGAACACAAACACACACACAAAATATATCACAAGGTAAATTATTTAGAGCAAAATCATTCCTTACAGTTAAAACCAGAGATTTTACAGCTAGATCTTACTTACCTCCTTCTCTTCTGTATGCCTCCCATCATTAGACCAATTTAAAGAAAGCCTGTTACATAAATTATAACAATTTTAACATGTATTTACCTAATACAAGTCATAAAAGTGTCACCTATCGCTTCCTTTCACTTCAAGAACTTTTCCAGTTAGAATTTTGTTATTTTCTCACTTCCACATAAGTATGTCTGGAACAGGTCTATATCATTTGAGCGAACACTTAATTGTGCAAATCACTATTTGTCAAACTGAATTAAGTGAAAGCTCAATTAAGCGATCGCTCGCTTAAACAAATTTTTTCCAGGAAAAGGATGTGGTTGGCCATCATCAAGAATTTGCCCTTTTCCCCACTGTAGTGTGATCTCAGAGTTGATATATTTAGTTAGGGGTGTCGGGGGTGGGCACAGACCCCCAAATTGGGGGAGGTGCGTAGCCCCCCCCCCCACTTTGCAGAGTTTTAAATGTTGTTTTGTTTGTTACTATCGGTGGGTGGGCAACTGTTTTTCCCCCAGGAAACATTTCGCTTAAGAGAGCATTTGCTTAATTGACCTTTTGCTTAATTCAGTTCGACAAATAGTGATTTGCTCAATTAAGCATGTGCTCAAATGATACAGACCCGTCTGGAACATAGGCAACTTTACAAGGTTGAATTTCCTACCTTAGTTGCTTCTATTACCTGCAGAGTTCTTATACAAACATTTAGAGATTCTGCTCTTTAGCCATTCATTTTCTAAAATTGAAAAGATGACTACTTCTTTGTCCCTATAAGTACATTTTGGAATAAGCACTCATCAGATATACGAATCACAGAAAGCTTACACTGTTTCAAACCGTTTCTAGCTTTACATTCCCATAATAAATGAATTTGCAACTGCAGTACTAGCTGGGAATCATTTTATCTGAAAGTATCAGTTGTTGTTGTGTCTTTCGGCTTTTCCCGGTTAGGGGTCGCCACAGCGGAACTCCGGTCCGCTAATGATTGGCAGTAGATTTTTACGTGCCGAGTTGCCAGCCCTGACGCACAACCTTCAATGAAGGTACGCCCATTCACGCATGTCTCCACACATAAGACGCTCTAGCTGAGAATCGAACAGGACAGCGTCTTACTGTGAGGCGACAACACTACCACAGCACCACCACCGCTGTATACTTAATTTTTACTACATTATATTGCGAAGTTAGATTTACAAATGCAGAGCAAGTTAAGTTTTAACTTAGTTACCTAAAAACCCACTTCACTACTATTCAACTTTGTACTATACTGAGTACCGTTTACGAACCTAGAAAATCTGCTGAGCATTGTCTGTACAGGTACAAGGTTGCTAAGGTCTGGAACTCATTACCTGTATCCATCATGTCTATACCCTACCTCCCATCCTTCAAAACCACTCTGAAAGACGTCCTAGCTAAAATCTGGCTTTGTTCTTGCTCAAAACCAGGATAAACTATATCTGTAAATGTGAACAAGTACATTTTCATTCCTTATATCTCCTTACTCTCCCTTCTTCACTTAATTCCTTTACTGCTCTTTAATACTCTCCCCTGACTTTTTCCTCTAAATATACCATAAGCCTGTTTTTTCCTCACTTCATTTTGTTTACTGGGAAAGTCCAACTGGGACAAGGCCCATTTTCATAGATTCATAGGTGTGTACTAGGCTAATGGTCCTGGAGGCATTACAAGCCTAGTCCATAGGATTACCCTGGCTTCATGTCACCCGACCTTAGTTCCCATTGCCTCTGTCGAGTAGAGCCACTGGAGTGATCCCAGGGTGAATTTTCTATTTCCCATCCACTCATCAAGATTACTCTTAAAGAGGGTCAGTGAGGTGCTCTGCTTGACATGTATGGGAAGTCTATTCCATAGCATGGGCAGTCTTTGGGTTATGAACCTGTCCCTCTACCACCATGTTCTGTTGATTGTGGTAATGAGGTTGATGTCTCTGGAGCGTGTGGTGCAGAGGAATTGGGATTTCTTTAGATTTAGCATTTCTAACAGAGTTGGGTCAGACATGGCTTTGTAAGTCAAGCAGAGATCGCCTCTAAGTAGGCGATATGAGACAGAGAACAGTTGGAGTTTTTTGAGTCTGTCCATATAGGACAAGTGTTTAAAGCCTAGGATCCTCTTTGTTAGGTACTTTTGCGGCCTCTCCAGTTGTTGCAGGTGTCTAGTGAGGTACATGCCAAATGGGGTATTGTACTCGATCACTGGCCTAATGAGGGAAGAGTAGAGGGAGATAATGACCTCTTTCTTCCTGGTGGAAAACCCTTAGTAATTAGATGTGCCACATAGAAGGACTTTCTGACCACAGTGGCAATGTGGTGGCCAAAAGAGAGGTTGCTGTCAACCGGAGTTCTCAGATCTCTTATAATGCCTTATGTGTTCAGTGGACTACCAGTTATGTGGTAATTCATGGGAACTGGGTTTTTCCAAAGGGGATGAAGACACATTTTTTTGGCATTGAGCTTAAGGCCATGGTTCTGACACCAGTCATTGGTCTCAGTGAGGCCTTTCTGTAGGATGTCAACATCACTTGGGGAGTTAATAATAGCTCCCAACTTGGAATTGTCTGCAAATTTTGTCAGCCAGAGTCCCTTCATGTTGGCCTGGACTTCAGAGAAGTGGATACCAAACAGGAGAGGACCCAGGACCGAACCCTGTGGGACTCCACTAATGACTGGTCAGCAGTCTGACTTGGAGTAATCTACTTTCACACTGTGGGTTCTATCTGTGAGCCAGTTTGCGACCCACCTAGTAATATATTTATTTATTGTATTTTATTTATTTTTATTTTATATTTGTTTACCGGGAAGGTCCGACTGGACACAGGTCCATTTTCAGCGGAGGCCCAGGGAGAAAAGCTCCACTAATAGTACTATACAATAGATACACATTCACAGGATAAGTCATACAGGAGCTCATTTCAGTTGAAACCACTTACAATAGGTTAATAAGCATTGACAGGATATAATAGTACTGGCAGTTATTTTACAGTTGAGCAAACATTAGTAACTTAGCATTGTGTATAGTAACTATGAGTGAGTTTTATTATTTTTTTTTCTCTCAGTTTGAAGGCAAAGAGAGTGGAGGTGGAGAACTATGCCAATATCACATAGTTGGGAGAGACCCAGTAGCAGTGAGTAGTTATGATCTAGCCTGAAGGGAGACATGGACATAGCCAGTTTTATATGTAGTGGGTTTTGAGGAGATTTTTGAAGAGGTGAGGAGAGGATGTTGAGGTTAGGTGATCTGGTAGAGTATTCCAGATTTTGGCAATGGAGCATGCAAAGAGGGCTTTGCCAGCCTCATTTTTGTGCTTAGTGAGATTTATGTGGTTCTGGTGTGTAGATCTTGGGTTTCTGGAGAGGGTGTAGGGCTGGATTAATTGTTGCAGGGCAGGAGTTTTCATAGGATGGTAGTAGAGCTTATGTGCAATGGTAAGTTGGTTGAGTAGGAGGAGTCGTGGGAACTCAAGCCAGCTGAGCTGTCTAAGGGCTAGACAGTGATGGGATCTATGAGTGGCTTCTGTAGCAATTTTGGCAATCTTGTTGTAGCAAGATTCCATTTTGGTGAGTTCAGTGTGGCGAAGTTTAAGACTGGGGAAGCCTATAGTAGTATGGATAATAGATGGGTTCTAGCTATGGTGGCTTTGGTGTGCCTAGTCATGAATTGGCGGTTCCTATCCAATCTTTTTGTTAAATTTCTTGATTGTTTGGCAATATGGATGTCAAATTTCAGATTGTTATCAATTTCTATGTCTAGAAGCTTAGTGTGTGATGTTGGAGTGATTCTAGTATTGTCTTTGGATATTATGGTAAAATTATTGTCTATGGGATGAGATCTACTGGGGCTGAAGAGAATAAGTTTAGTTTTTTTGGGATTAAGTAAAAGTTTGATGTTGGTGAACCATTCTTCTGCTAGGGTAAAGTTATTTTGGGTGATGGTTTTCAGTTTGTCGATGGTGGGTGCTGCACATATAATAGTGGCATCATCTGCGTATTGAACTATAGAAGCAGTGGGTGAGGCTGATGCTATCTGGTTAGTAAATAATGAGAATAGCAGAGGGTCGAGAATGGACCCTTGTGGGACACCTATGGTTACTGGTAGTAGGGGGGACAGTTGGTTTTGCCATAGTACTGCTTGCTGACGGTCAGATAAATAGTTACTGATATAACTAAATATACTAAATATTTTTAATATTAAACTTGGATAGTTATTATTATTTATTATTTTTTATTATCTTTTTAGCAATGGGTTTAGAAACGAGTGTTTCCCTGCATGTTTTATTGTAAGAAATGCTTGTTGGTTTTAAATTGATTCAACTGATTGACAATTAATTTGCCAATTAGATAGGGTATATATTCAGAATTACTTTCAACTGTTTGTATTGATTCTGACGAAGACTGTGATCGAAAACGTATTTGGATAACAGCGTTATTTCAACCTTTTGTACTACAATAAAATATCCTGAGTTTCCAGCAGTGTTGCGGGCTTCCATTGTGGTGTTTGGGCAATTTTTTTCGTTTACTGGTAAATAGTTACTGAACCAGGATACAGTGGAGGAGTTTATGTTAAGAGAGGCTAGTCTTTCTAGGCGCATTCTGTGGTTGACCATATCAAAAGCTTTGGATAAGTCTAAGAATATGGAGGATACGAACAGGCCATTGTTTCTATGGTTATTAACAGTGTGAAGGAAAACCAGGCTCTCTCACCACGGAAAAATGCTGAATCGACCAAGTTGTTCAACCAACCATTCAGTAGCACAAAAATGAATTATTGTGATAAATCCACATAGGCTAAATGTCCAGTATAAATTCGATCAAAAACCAGGATAGAGCATAAAAACTTTTATTTAAACGTAAGCCACAGAGCAACTACTACGCTTCATCAGACAGTAGTATTAACATTAAAAACACTTGTTTATATAGAAAGGCTGGTAAAAAAGGCGCCAAAGCTAAGATGAGTTAATTACTCATTAAATAATTAAACATTAAAAAACTAAGTCAGACACTTTTAAAGGGTTAGAATACAGATAATGTCATTCAAAAATAAACAGCGGTAATGTGGTGTCTTATTTTTTGCTCGATGCAATGCGAGCTTGGGCCAACGCAAATGTAACAAAATATTTTCATCTACAATTAAGTAAATTAAAGCTGAATCAAGTGTGAAGTGTTGTTCTTTCCTTCACATTAATAAGAAGCAGATAGATTAATAAAAACAGATAAACTGTATAAAGCTCAATGATTTATACTTCTGTGTATATATAAAATAGAAATAAATAAATAAATATTTATACAAATGTATATATATAGATAAATAAATCAATGAATGAATTAACAGATGTTGTGAATATGTGAATAAATAAATAAATAAATAATCAAATAAATAGATAAGTGAATGAGTAAATAAATAGATGAGTCATTACCATACTTATATGTATAAATATAAATATAAATAAATATATGAAATGTCAGCATCTATCGCAATAGTAATTCATAGATGGTTGATGATTATTTATATTTTTATTTTTATATTTAACTGTCAATGTGAAATATAATATACAGATAGCAAATTTAATATAGAACATGCATAATGTCATAATAGAAATATTTAATAAATATTTAATAGATATTGAATAATGTATGTATATCTCTATTTAGCTATCTAAACATCATAAATGAATGTATGGCATATTCATTATCATAAGATTTTTAAAAGTGACGGTGTGTCAACCATGTTTATAATATAAATACTTAAAATTATATCTATATAAAATGTTGAATGTTGTTTGAAGAATAATAAAATGTATGATAAAATATATGTGTAAAGATTTTTAAGATAATTTATGGTGTTTAAAAATGCATTTGAGGTTATATGATAACATATAAAAAACATATAAAAGACTTTTAGTTGAGTTTATATATCAGTGTGAATGAATTAAAACTACATCTCTGGAAACAAATCTAAGAAAGTACATAACATGAAATGAGCATTAAAACTAATAACTCCATATTTACTCAACAACTAAACTTGAATTGTTGAATTAATTCATATTTATGGCACATTAAAATCCATACAATATAACATTTAAAAAGACAGACAAAATAACACTGACAAAATACAGACAAAATGCTATTTCCTAGTGTTTATCTAGCTTCCAAAGCAGGCTTAATGGAAATGTGGCTGTTAATGCCAGGAGGTATGTGAGCCGCCAACCTCAAAATCCATTTTAGTTCCTTATTACTTAAAGCCAACATGTTATCACCTCCTCTTTTGTTGATTCTAATTATTTCCAATACTCTAAAGTCAAAATGGTGTGAGGGGTACTCTAATATATGTTTCGCTAACGCGTTTAGTTCATTTTTTCTCCTTATGTCGTATAAATGACCATAAATTCTGTCTTTCAGGCATCTTTTAGTCAACCCGACATAGAAAGCTGTACATTTTTACATGTTGCAAGATAAATCAAATTCTTTGTGCAACAATTAGCATAAAATTTAGGTCGAAAAGTGTAGTTCATAGTTGGATGGTGGAATTCAGATATGTTGGCTATAATGTACACCTATTGCAACTGTAGCAAGGAAAAGTACCAATCTTGTGGGTGGTGAGTGACGCTACTGGGTAACTACAATGATTGTCATTGCATAATCGTCGCTTAAGATTTAAGCTGTTTCTGAACATGAAGTGGGGTCTTGTTCCAACTATCTGTTTAGTAAAGGGGTCCATAACTAGGACCTTCCAATTATTATAAAACACATTTTGAATGTCTCTGACAATACTTGTATAATTCAAAGTTACTGCTATGAATTTCGTTTGTCTGTTTGTATCTATATTTATTCTATTGCTAGCAAATTTGACTTCTATATGTGTATTATTAATAATACTGTTTCTAATAGTACTAATTTTGAATCATATCCTCTTTCTATAAACAAGGATGTCAAACTATCTGCCTCAGAATTTAATTTATGAGTATCCTTGCAAAGCCTAGTTAATCTAACAAACTGGCTTTTAATGATGCCAGGAAAAACATATCTGGGGTGCATGCTGTCGAAAGTAAGGAGTGTGTTTCTCCAGGTAGGTTTCCTATATAATGATGATGTAATGAAACCATGTTCTGTGATGCTTAAGGTTACATCCAAGAAATTTATTGAAGCATGGGAACACTCCATGGTAAACTTGAGAAACGAGGATGTGGTTTCTAAATAGTTTAGAAAATCTTTAAAATCACTCTCGGTACCCTCCCAGACAATAAAGATGTCGTCCACGAAACGTTTATAAACTTTCATTTTAGAAAACAAGGGGTGAGTAAAAAGGCATCTGCGCTCCCAATTTAATACAACTAAATTTGAATAAGTATTAGCGCAAGGGGTGCCCATTGCCACCCCCCACTTTTGTAGGTAATAATTATTCAAGAACATAAATGCATTGTTGTTCATGATTAAATCCAGTAGTTGGCCTAGTAGTAATTGCCTATCATTCGTAAAAGATGTTTCAACTGACAATATCTCTCGCACAGCTTCAATGCCCAAATCGTTCGGGATAGATGTAAAGAGATTTTTTACATCTAAAGTAATTAACAAATACTCATTGTCATGAGGAGCTAGATGTATGGTTGATAAATGATCAAGCAATTGATAAGTATCCTTTAGAATAGTGTCAAAAGAATTAACAACAGGTCTAAGTAAAAATTCTATAAGTGAAGAAATATTTGCAGTCACCCAATTGTCCCCCGAAACAATTGGCCTGAGGGGAATAGGATGTACATTCTTATGTATTTTCGGTAGTCCCTTTATAATCGGTATGGTAGGATTATTTATGACCAAGTAATTATACATTTCTTCACTGACCTGTCTACAGATAAACATATCATACAATGCATCATGTACATTTTTGGTGATCTTGTTAATATCAATTAAATTCATTTTTACATATGTTATATCATCATTTAACATCAAATGCATATTCATATTATAATCCGTAGTATTTAAAACAACTACCCCGCCCCCTTTATCGGCGGGCTTAATAGTGATATCTTCATGATTACTTAAATGTTTTAGAGACATGAACTCTTCTGGGGTAAGATTGTAAAAGCTAGGTTTCAGCTTCTTTGAAAATAATTTGTAAAAATCCTGTTCACACAAGTTTAAAAAACATTCAACATTGTGAGGAACTGGGGGAATAAAACTGCTTCTTTTTTTAAAAACAATATTTGCATTTGCGTTGATGGAATAGGCCTTATCCTTAAAGAACACTTTTAACGCTACTAGCCTACAAAATAATCTGAGATCTATTAATACCTGGTTCAAGGTGTCAGGACATGCCGGTATAAAATTAAGTCCTCGGTTCAGTAAAGAAATGTCCGCATCAGAAAAAGAAATATCAGAATAGTTATATAAAAGTTCAGTCACGTTTTTGTTCTTCTTCCCGGTTGGTAATTCTCTTGTGAAAGTTTCCTTTTTCTTGGGCCTCGACTCATGGAACGTCCCCTCTGATGAAATTGTTGTCTTACAGGATAAGGTAAAAAAGAGGAGGGGGGAAGTTCCTGAGGTGTGGGTGGAATGTGTGTCCTTCGGTCTAGCTCCTAAATTATTAGAAGGACGTTGCAATGCTAGCTGGTTAGGAGGCGGTGTATCAAACGCAACAGGTGGGGTAGTATTAACTCCCTCTGAAGATGTGGCTGGTAGGAATTCATTAATGGATTGTACATCATTTACATTGTTAATTGGATTAACCAAATGGGTTACAGATGATTGATGGTTCATATTCTCATTTGTGCTACTTGTAGCCTGTCCAGTATGGTTGCCTTTCGGCCATACAAATATATGTCTAGATCTAAAATCTTGAAAGTCTCTTTGAAGCTTGCGTAACTTAGTTGCCTTTAGTCTCTCACTGAAAGCGTTCACTTGAAGGCAAATGTTACGCATTTTCCTAATACAGTAGTCCGTTTTAAAACGGTTGTTCAGATCTTTGAATGCTAGGTCAACTTTGTTACGTAGTTCGGTCTCAATAGGATTGAAATAATCAAGAAGAAGTTTGATATACCTGTAACCAAGATCAATGTTGAGATCCTGTCATTTCTTGAGAAGCGATGGATGCGCCTCTCCATACGATGGCATACAAAGGACTCGCATCCCTCTGGGTACGACTGAATAGTGCAAACACGCTTCCAGGTGCTGCCTTTGCCAGGCATATCTCTGCAGCTGATACATGTCATCCTCGAGCTCCTTTGCTGCTGTGTTAAAGTCAGTTATGTTAAGACCTTCCTCATGCATTGGAACGGCATTGTCAGTTTGTGATAGGTCCAGAGCCAATAAAGGGTTCGCCTGCTGGTGTAGTAAATCAGCTAAAATCGTTGAGGCATCCCTCGTCCCCGGAGTATAATCTAATTCAATATTAATATTTTCCATGTGTGCAAACAGTGAAAATAAGCAAACAGGAAAAGTCTGAAATAAAAAAAACTTTTCACCGGTAGCTGAAGAGAGTGCCTGTATGAACAAAGCAAATGTGAAGGAAAACCAGGCTCTCTCACCACGGAAAAATGCTGAATCGACCAAGTTGTTCAACCAACCATTCAGTAGCACAAAAATGAATTCTTGTGATAAATCCACATAGGCTAAATGTCCAGTATAAATTCGATCAAAAACCAGGATAGAGCATAAAAACTTTTATTTAAACGTAAAGCAACTACTACGCTTCATCAGACAGTAGTATTAACATTAAAAACACTTGTTTATATAGAAAGGCTGGTAAAAAAGGCGCCAAAGCTAAGATGAGTTAATTACTCATTAAATAATTAAACATTAAAAAACTAAGTCAGACATTTTTTAAAGGGCTAGAATACAGATAATGTCATTCAAAAATAAACAGCGGTAATGTGGTGTCTTATTTTTGCTCGATGCAATGCGAGCTTGGGCCAACGCAAATGTAACAAAATATTTTCATCTACAATTAAGTAAATTAAAGCTGAATCAAGTGTGAAGTGTTGTTCTTTCCTTCACATTAATAAGAAGCAGATAGATTAATAAAACAGATAAACTGTATAAAGCTCAATGATTTATACTTCTGTGTATATATAAAATAGAAATAAATAAATAAATATTTATACAAATGTATATATATAGATAAATAAATCAATGAATGAACAGATGTTGTGAATATGTGAATAAATAAATAAATAAATAAATAATCAAATAAATAGATAAGTGAATGAGTAAATAAATAGATGAGTCATTACCATACTTATATGTATAAATATAAATATAAATAAATATATGAAATGTCAGCATCTATCGCAATAGTAATTCATAGATGGTTGATGATTATTTATATTTTTATTTTTATACTTAACTGTCAATGTGAAATATAATATACAGATAGCAAATTTAATATAGAACATGCATAATGTCATAATAGAAATATTTAATAAATATTTAATAGATATTGAATAATGTATGTATATCTCTATTTAGCTATCTAAACATCATAAATGAATGTATGGCATATTCATTATCATAAGATTTTTAAAAGTGACGGTGTGTCAACCATGTTTATAATATAAATACTTAAAATTATATCTATATAAAATGTTGAATGTTGTTTGAAGAATAATAAAATGTATGATAAAATATATGTGTAAAGATTTTTAAGATAATTTATGGTGTTTAAAAATGCATTTGAGGTTATATGATAACATATAAAAAACATATAAAAGATGACTTTTAGTTGAGTTTATATATCAGTGTGAATGAATTAAAACCACATCTCTGGAAACAAATCTAAGAAAGTACATAACATGAAATGAGCATTAAAACTAATAACTCCATATTTACTCAACAACTAAACTTGAATTGTTGAATTAATTCATATTTATGGCACATTAAAATCCATACAATATAACATTTAAAAAGACAGACAAAATAACACTGACAAAATACAGACAAAATGCTATTTCCTAGTGTTTATCTAGCTTCCAAAGCAGGCTTAATGGAAATGTGGCTGTTAATGCCAGGAGGTATGTGAGCCGCCAACCTCAAAATCCATTTTAATTCCTTATTACTTAAAGCCAACATGTTATCACCTCCTCTTTTGTTGATTCTAATTATTTCCAATACTCTAAAGTCAAAATGGTGTGAGGGGTACTCTAATATATGTTTCGCTAACGCGTTTAGTTCATTTTTTCTCCTTATGTCGTATAAATGACCATAAATTCTGTCTTTCAGGCATCTTTTAGTCAACCCGACATAGAAAGCTGTACATTTTTTACATGTTGCAAGATAAATCAAATTCTTTGTGCAACAATTAGCATAAAATTTAGGTCGAAAAGTGTAGTTCATAGTTGGATGGTGGAATTCAGATATGTTGGCTATAAATGTACACCTATTGCAACTGTAGCAAGGAAAAGTACCAATCTTGTGGGTGGTGAGTGACGCTACTGGGTAACTACAATGATTGTCATTGCATAATCGTCGCTTAAGATTTAAGCTGTTTCTGAACATGAAGTGGGGTCTTGTTCCAACTATCTGTTTAGTAAAGGGGTCCATAACTAGGACCTTCCAATTATTATAAAACACATTTTGAATGTCTCTGACAATACTTGTATAATTCAAAGTTACTGCTATGAATTTCGTTTGTCTGTTTGTATCTATATTTATTCTATTGCTAGCAAATTTGCCTTCCATATGTGTATTATTAATAATGCTGTTTCTAATAGTGCTGACTAATTTTGGATCATATCCTCTTTCTATAAATAAGGATACCAAACTATCTGCCTCAGAATTTAATTTATGAGTATCCTTGCAAAGCCTAGTTAATCTAACAAACTGGCTTTTAATGATACCAGGAAAAACATATCTGGGGTCGGAAAATGACAGTAATGCTGTGGTAGTGCTATGGGAAGGTCTAAATCCATGCTGGGAAGAGGATTGTTCTTTAGGAGGTAATGCAATAGGTGTGTATGGACTACTCTCGCTAGAATTTTTGATAGGGGTGATAGTACTGCTATGAGGCAGTAGTTAGTAAGTTCAAGGGAATGGCCCCCTTTGTGCAATGGTATTATGTGGGATATTTTCCATGAGTGGGGTACTTTGCATTCAGTTATAGAGCTGTTGATGAGGATGGACACGGGATAGGCTATGGCTTCTGCAGTAATAGTATAGGGGTTGATGCCTTAGTAAGTTTTTCTATGATTCCTGAGTGGCGAATGGCATCAAAGGCCTTGGCCAGATCAAGGTAGGCTGTATGAACCACCTTGCCTTCATCCACAGCTCTGGTGACTGACTCAAAGAAGTCAACCAGGTTGAGCAGGCATGATCTACACTTCACAAAACTAAACTGTGTGGGATCCAGAGTTTGGAGATTCCCTATATCCTTGTTTATTAGGTCCATGATGATGCGTTCCATAGCTTTGCATAGCAGACTCATCAGGCTAATGGGACGATAGTTCCCAGGGTCATTAGTCACTCCTCCTTTGTGGAGAGGGATGACTGTAGCAGTGTGACATTCGGTAGGGACAAAGCCTGAGGTGAGGCTGTGATTGAACAGGGCACATAGGTGAGGTGCCAGTTCACTCTGTAGTTCATGTAGAACACAGCCAGGGATATTGTCAGGTCCCATAGAAGCTGTATTCTTAGCCTTGGACACTGCTGTTTTAACCTGTGCAGCAGTAATACTGGGTGCCTGGCAATCTACTGGTATTGGGCTTGGTTCTTTGGGGGGAGAGAGAGGTAAAGATGGCACTGAATCTGTTGGCCAGTATATTGGTGATATCTGTTGGCTCAGTATAGCAGGTACCATTGTGCAGTAGCTCAGAGCAAATCTGGGTATTGCTGTGGAGATTCACTGCATAACTATAGAAGGCCTTGTGGTTGTCTTTACTATCTGATACAATTCTGTTTTCCTAGCTAGCTTTAGAGATTTGATGAGGGATCTCAACTTTTTGTTATCACTGATAATGGAGTTTTTCCAGTCTTGGGACTTCATCTTATTCTGCATCAGTTTTCTCCTTTTGTTGTTAAGTTTGTTTATGGCAGGGGACCACCAGATTGGCTTGCTTTTTTTGGAGGAGAGCATCTTGGTTCTAGTGGGTATGGTGAGATCCATGCATTTGTGTACGTGTTCGTACAGTGCACTGGTGTACAATTCGGCGGTCATGCAACTATTCTCCATTTGCATGGGTGCCATGAAGTTAGCCACCTCTGTTTTTAGGAGCCCAAAGTTAGCTTTGGAGAAGTTTTTCATGGTGGTTACCTTTGCAGGGGGGGGGGATGTCGATTTCCAAGGTGATTAGATTGTGGTCAGATCTAACCATGGAAGAGTTGACTATTGGTGTAGAGCAATGGTCGCCCATGTTAGTAATGACCAGGTCAACGATGTTGCTACCTCCAGTGGGGTTAAGAAAGAGCTGGTCCAGGGCATTGGAATTAATGAATTCCAGGAAACATTGGGCAAGTGTATTGGTACATGAGTAGTTTTCTCAGTTAATGGAGGGATAGTTGAAGTCGCCCAGTATGAGAGTGTTAGGTTAGACCCTAATATTCTCCAGGGTGCTTAGGAATGTGGAGTCTGAGTCTTGGGACATGGTTGGGGACCTATAGCAGGCTACAACCTGAATCGCTGTCTTACCCAATGTTAGCTGCACCTGAAGTATCTCTGATGCATTATGTTGAGCTACCAGTCTGGAGGTGTGTGCATCCTTTATGAATATGGAAATACCACTACCTTTGGAGCTTCAGTCTAAGTTCTGGGGACGAAAGGTGTGGAATGAGTTACAGTCTGGTAGTGCAGGGGTGCTTTCTGCTGCCTTGAATCAGGTCCCTGTTACAGCACAAATGTCGATATTCTCCATTTTAAGGAGTGCTTTGAGTGAGTGCATTTTGAGATTTAGACTTCTAGCATTGAGCAGCATGACCCTCAGACTGCATTTGTTTGTAGCTGTTACAGTGGTAATTTGGTCTTTGGAACAATGCCTAAAAAAGGTACTATAGGGGTGGCATGACCCTTGGCCAGTATACAGAAGCCCAGGGGTGACAGATGCAGGCCATCTCTGGCAAAGCATCGAGGTCTGTCAATCATGTCATCCCAGGCAGACTGATGCTGGCTCCTCTTAGAATGACACCAAGAACTTAGCCAATTGTTGAAATCAATCATTTTCTGCTTGTACTGTGGTATCATTCTGGGTGATGGTAGGATGCTGCTCAGGGCTAGGGTCATACCCGCCTGGGCTACATAATCTGAGAGCTCCTCCATGTCTCTTTTCATGTAGTCCAAGGAGATATGTCTCAGGTCATTCACACCTACATGTACAATGACAGAGTCATATTTGCACCTGTTGTTGAGGGACCTGAGTGCGTGCATTATGTGGTGGATCCTGGCACCTGACAGGCAGCTGACTGTTACTTTCTCCTTATTCAACTTAGTGAGTGGGACATCAGTGTGCCTCACTATCGAGCCACCTATGACTAGTGTGTTGGGCATGCTGTTTTGCTGTAGGTGCTTTGGTTGAGTGGCACACTGTTTAGGAGAGTTATGTGTCTCATGATTAGTGTTGTGTTGTGATGGTTGAGTGTGTTTCTGCCTTGGAGGTCTCTGCTGTTTGGGTAGATTTTTATTGAGAGCCTCTGTGAAGGTGGGTGTGTGGTTTGTGTTTTTATGTGAAGGCAGTGCTGGTGTGTATTCCGGAGGGCTATGTGTTCCATGTGGTGTGATGCAAGTGTTGACCTTCTCCTCTTGACCAGCTATTTCAGTCTTGGATGTAAAGTGCGTGGCTTCCAATTTGGATATATAAGTGCATCTCTCACAAGTCTGAGTGTTGGGAGGTAAGAGGAGATGGTTGTCAGTGTACATGAGACAGATGCTACATTGCCTCAGGATGCCCAAGTTCACCAGGTTAATAGGAGAAAGCACAGGGAACTGACCTTTAGACATGCCTGGAGGGATGGGCATTAATAATAAGTACTGGGGCTGTTTCCTTGTAGAACATTTAGCGCTGGTAGCATTTTTGTGTGCTACAATAATTGCTACAAGAAGTCTGGTAAAGTGCTAGACTAATAAGCTTGTAAAAGTGCAGGACAGGAGAGAAAGTACAGTTGTGTACACTTACCATAAATGTAGATTTCGAGTGTATTCACTGTTGCAGTCCTCGCATATGGGTTATCCGGCTCCCGATAGCCCTCAGTCGGCCCGAATACCAGAGTCCTTGGTATATGACGTTGGCTGCCGCTGGTTGTAAAACTGATGTCAGTACGTCAGGTATAAAGAGAGGCAGCCGACGCCATTTCCTCAGTTTTTCTTGCCTTAACTGTCAGGAGCCCCCAAAAGAAGGCTAACCCAGGAATGGAAGCACCCTGGACACATGTCATACAAAAAATAAAAATCTACAGTTTGTGCCTTAGGATAAAAGGGGGAATGGAGGGTGGGAAACCAGGACTGCAACAGTGAATACACCCAAACATCTATATTTATGGTAAGTGTACACAACTGTACTATGTTCTTCATGTTTCACTGTTGCAGTCCTCACATATGGGTTGATTCCCAAAGCCCAGTAAGAAAACAAAGAGAGGAGGAAGGATCACAGATTAAGGGTTAGTAAGAAGGCCCTGCAAAACTGCAGTGGCAAAACCAGGCCTGGATTTAGAAAACAAAGGTAGATTGTAAGATTGTAATGCTTTGTGAAAGTATGGACAGAAGACCAAGGAGCTGCTTCTAGAATGTCCTTAGTAGGCACACCTCTCAGAAAGGCTGCAGAGGTAGAGGCTGCTCTAGTAGAATGGGTCCTAATACAGTGAGGGGGGACCTTCCCAAGCTGCAGGTAACAAAAGTGAATACAATGAGCAATCCATTTGGAGATGGTTTGTTTTGAAATAGCTTTACCCTGAGCCCCAGGAGCAAAACTAACCAGTAACTGTTCAGATTTTCGAAAGGATTTAGTCCTGTCTAAGTAAAATTTCAGCTGTCTATGCACATCACGAGAGTGCAGTATCCTTTCCTCTTTATTTTGGCGATTGTTGAAAAATGTAAGCAGGTGAATAGACTGGTTAAGGGTTAAACTGGAAACCACCTTAAGCATAAAGGAGGGATTGGTTCTTAGAGAAACTCGATCTGAGTGAAAAAATAATGAAAGGTTCTACTGCCATTAAGGCTTGCAGCTTGATACTCTTCTAGCTGAAGTAATAGCTAAAAGGAAAGCAGTCTTCCAGGACAAAAACTTCAAATCTGCAGAGACAGCTGGTTCAAAGGGAGGCAGAGTACGTTTTTCCAGGACAAAATTAAGATTCCCAAGCAGGAGTAGGAGCTCTTCTGGGAGGTCTAAGATTACTAGCTCCCCTCAGCAACTGCTTCATCAAGGGGTGAGAAAAAATGGGCTGCTCAAAAGAACAATGAGCCGAAATTGCTGAAGCATGAATTTTGATTGAAGAGAAGGAAAGTCCACCATTAAGCAAGCCTGCTAGGTAATCAAGAATGAGTGAAAGAGAAGGATGAGAAGAGTCTTCTCCTTTAGCCAGCATCCAAGAGCAAAATTTATTCCATTTATCTGCACAGGATTTTCTTGTGCAAGGCCTCCTGGCCTCATGAAGAACTTCAACCACCTGTTGGGAAAGATTTAAAGTATTAGCCAGGCAGTTAAATGCAGAGTTTGAAGATGAGGATGAAGGAACTTTCCCCCTCCCTGAACCAACAGATCTGGTACCAGGGGAAGATGCCAAGGCTGAGCCTGGGAAAGGCTGTGAAGGAGGGGATACCAATGCTGCCTGGGCCAATCTGGAGCTATCAGAATAGCCTTTGGTTTTTTGTCCCTTATCTTTAGCAGCACTCCGGAAAGAAGAGGCAGAGGAGGGAATGCATAAACTGAGAGATGGGTCCATGGGAAGGACAACACATCCATCCTCCAAGCTTTGTTGTGAAACTCCCTGGTGCAGAAGGTTGGAAGGAGATGATTGGTGTGAGAGGAGAAAAGATCCACTTGTGGAGTGACCCAATGTTGAGCAATGCGATAGAAAATGCCTCTGTTCAGTTGCCACTCATGAGGATCCAGAACATGTCTGCTCCAATGACCCGCCAAGGAGTTTAGCCTCCCTGGAAGATACTGGGCTATTAGATGTAAGCCCATGGATGCTGCTATGGACCATAGTCTCATGCTTTATCTGCACAAGGGGTAAGAGTGAGTCCCCCCTTGCTTGTTGATGTACCACATGACTGTGGTATTGTTTGTCTTGATCAGCAAAGTCCCACGGTAGAGTTGGTCCTTGAAAGCCAGCAAGGCCTGCTGCACTGCCATCAATTCTTTTAAGTTTATGTGCAGACGAATCTGCTAGGTGCTCCAAGTCCCCTATATGCCCCTGCCCTCCAGATGAGCCCCCCATGCAACATCTGAGGCATCTGTGGTGAGAGTCTGGCTGGCAGGAAGTGGGGAGAAAGGCAGACCCTTGTTCTGAAAACAGGCTTTTGCCCACCAGAGATACTCCATTTGTAGACAGGGAATCAAGGGAAGAATCCAGTCTAAGGCATGTGTGTGTTGACACCAAAGATTCTTGAGGTACCACTGAAGTTTTCTCATATGCAGCCTTGCATATGGGATCATCAAAATACATGAAGATCTGAAACCCCTAGGCCTAGAGCGACCCTACTTGTCAGGATCAGGGAAAGAGCAATTCTTGTAGGATAATGCCTACTAAACCGAGGAGGCTGAACCTGAAGGAAATCTTTTACAGCTTGCATAGATTTTGCCTTATCCTCCAACTTCTTAAGTACCTCCTCAGCCTTATTACCAAAAAGATTGCCCTTGTGCAAAGGAACATCCAGCAATTTTGATTTAACTGGTTCAGACCCTTGCAGAGAGCTGGGTCATGCTTGCCAAGTTCATGAAGTAAGCGGATCTTCTTGCTTCTGTTGAGGGAGGAATACTATCTGGGTGGTGTACTCAGACTCGCTCCCAGGAAAACAATCTCCCTTGAAGGAACCAGCTTTGAATTCTTTTTGTTGAGAGTGCAACCCAAAGAGGTGAGAATGTTCTTCACGAAATCCAAATCCTTTTCTAGTTGTTCTGGGGAGTTTGCTTGAATGAGACAGTCATCCAGGTAAGGATAAATTTGAATGTTTCTCTGCCTGCAAAAAGCAATGGCTGGAGTCAGGCACTTTGTAAAAACTCTGGGAGCAGTAGATAAGCCAAAGGGCAATGCAGAGAATTGAAAGTGTTGCTCCCCAGCCCTGAAGCGAAGGAACTGCCTGTAACTTTCCCTTATGGGGATGTGCAGATAAGCCTCCTTGAGATCCAAAGTTACCAGCCATGAATCCTTGCCCAGCATTGGTAGTAATTGTTGAAGGGTGAGCATCTTGAATTTGGGAATCACCAGAAAAGTGTTTAGAATGGACAGATCCAGAATAGGGTGTCAGGTGCACCCTTTCTTAGGTACCAGAAAAAGCCTTGAATAAAAACCTAGGCCTGCCTGATTTGCAGGAACTGGCTCTATAGCCCCCATAGTCAGTAGAGAAGAAAAGTGAGTTTGTACCTCTGTCCTGAGAGTGCTGGGTATGTCTGGGTATCCTTGTAAAACAGGGAAGGTGTGAAAGTAAAACTTGTAACCTTGGTTTACTATATTGAGCACCCATTTGTCATCTGTGATGGTAGACCATACCTTTGCGAACCTGGCTAATCTTCCCCCCAAAGGAAACCCAGGGTCCATAGAGGTAGGCACAAGAAGGCCGGAGTCATTGAGAATGTTTGCTTTGGGAAGCTGGCTTAGAACTCCCCGATTTAGCAGAAGAAGAATGCCATTGTTTAGCCCTTTGAGGGGCAGAAGCCTGCCCTCTGGAAGATCTGAAACCCCTAGGCCTAGAGCGACCCTACTTGTCAGGATCAGGGAAAGAGCAATTCTTGTAGGATAATGCCTACTAAACCGAGGAGGCTGAACCTGAAGGAAATCTTTTACAGCTTGCATAGATTTTGCCTTATCCTCCAACTTCTTAAGTACCTCCTCAGCCTTATTACCAAAAAGATTGTCCTTGTGCAAAGGAACATCCAGCAATTTTGATTTAACTGGTTCAGAAAGAGGCTGCTCCCTGAGCCAAGCATGCCTTCTAATTATGGAACCAGTGGCTGCTGCTCTGCAGGAAGCCTCCAAAGTGTCAAAACCACAATGAAGTGAATGCTTATTAGCTAAAGTGGCAGAATTCAGTAAGTCTTGTAAATCTTTGTTCTCCGTCATGGACGGAATATCTCCAAGTTTAGCCTTAATAGCCTCCAAAGTATGCTGCTGATAATTAAGCATGTGAAAAAGACAATTCACGGATCTAATGGCAAGAGTTGCAGAGGTATAGACTTTTTTACCCCTAGATTCCTTATCAGAAGGCACAGGGTTTTTAGCAATAGTAGCCTTAACACCCTTGGGGCCTTGAGAAATAATTTCTGGATAAGCAGAAGGATTTTTAAAAAGGAATTGATGAGATTCAGTAATCCTGTAATACCTATCTGGTTTTCTGGGGTCAGGAAAAACTGAATTAGGAGTTAAAGAATTTTCCATGAAAACATCATCCACAACTTCCAAAACTGGAGGTATAGCCGAGGCTTATGCTGTGGCAAATCTAGAAATTCCCTGATTCTTTTCTTAGACTGTGGAACATCCTGACATTCCCATTTAGAATGCTCCCTAAGAGTATTCAAAGTATCCTCAAAGGAAAAAATCTTATGGAGGGGAGGCAGAAGGGATAGAGTCCTCAGCATCAGAATCCTCAAAGCCAGAAAAAAAGTTGAGAATTTCCTTCTTCACCAGCAGGCATACTGGAAATCTCAGAATCTGAGAAAGACAAAACATCAGGAGATAATTCCCTAGCCTTCTTTGAAGGGGGGGGGGGGTTGAGAGCCCCTAATCAGGGAAAGATCACTAGCCATCTTTACCAACTGGGACTGAGGTACAGGAGGGAAGGCCGATGCCTGCTTGTGAGTAGGTTTACGGCTGGAAGGTTTACTAGCAATACGGTGGGACTCGGGAGGCCTAGCAACTGAAGAAGTTTGAATTAAGGTAGTCGGTCTGGTTCTGGTCTCACGTCAAAAAGAAGAGGCGTCAGAAGCTGGTGCCTGCAAAGCGGCTCCGGACCCATCTGAGGCGGCAACAGGCAGAGGGTCTAAAGACAAAATAGCAGCCTGTGGCATGGAGGACTCCATAAATGTCACAGCAGAGGCTTGCGGCTGAAAATCTGTGGACTGCAGGGGCTGCAAAAGCACCTCACTGACTACCGCTGTGCTGCCGATCAATTTCACCGGTGGGGGTGGCCCAATAATAGGGTGTTTGTTTGCCTACACACAACGGGGGGGGTTTGAATCTCACACAAAGATACTAACTGGGCTTAAAAAATGGCTTGCAAGGGCAGTTAGCTTAGTACTAATCTATGAACCTATGAACCATTGTCAGTAGATTTAACCCTAGGCCTGTCGCGGTCCTTGTCTTTGCGTTTCCTAGGTATATCCGAATTCAGGAGACCAGAAGACGCCATACCGATGAACTTAGGCCAGACTCCAAAATGCTTATACAAAATCTTAGCTCTACGGTGTATGGTATGCGGGTTAAAGGAAGCACAGAGATTGCAGTTAGGGAAGTCATGATTAAGGCCTAAACAAGTTATACAATAGGAATGGAAGTCACGATGCTGAATCTGTTTTCCACAGGCAAGACAGTTATTAACTTTATCTGACATTCGTTAAAGCAAGAAAAGAGGATCCCCAGTGGGGTACTTATCTGAAGGCATCTTCAACTTGGTAGTCAGAAAGCGAAACTAAGGTAAATGGCCGACCAGCACTAGTGCGAATTTCATCTGCTTCAGGCTCTGTGGCAAACAAGACTGAGGAAATGACATCGGCTGCCTCCCTTTATACCTGACATACTGATATACAGTTTTATAACAGGCGGCAGCTGACATCATATACCAAGGACTCTGGTATTCGGGCCGACTGAGGGCTACCGGGAGCCAGAAAACCCATATGTGAGGACTGCAACAGTGAAACACGAAGAACATTTAGCAGATCTAAGGGAAAAATTGGAGAGCAGACTTTGGCACTGCTCAGAAGCTTACAAACAGTCCTGGATACAGCAAATCTGTATCGGGACTAGACTAGTTACAAGAAAAGTGGTAAACAAGCGCAAATGCGAGCTTTTAAACCAGAAAGTTGAAAGAGATGGAAAAACTGACCAAATGGCCAATAAACTACAATTTCTGGACCAGAAACCACTCCTCTTGTGGAAGATAGGCTACCTAGTGTTACCAATCCCACTGATAAGCTAGAAGGCTTCCCTCCAACACAGAAAGGCTTGGGGGGCTCAGATGCTTACATACAGTCCTGGATACAGCAATTCTATATATGGACTAAACTAGTAACAGGAAAGGTGGAAAAAGCACAAACACAGGCTTTTAAACCAGAAAGTTGAAAGAGATGGAAAAACTGCCCAAACGGCCAATAAACTACAATTTCTGGCCCAGAAACCACTTGTCTTGTGGTAGATAAGCTACCTAGTGCTTATCACTCCCACTGACAAGCTAGAAGGCTTCCCTCCAGCACAGAAAGGCTTAAGGGGGCTCAGAAGCTTACAAGCAGTCTTGGATACAACAAATCTGTATATGGACTAGACTAGTTACAAGAAAGGTGGGAAACAAGCGCAAATGTGGGCTTTTAAACTAGAAAGTTGAAAGAGATAGAAAAAACTGCCCAAACAGCCCATAAACTACAATGTCTGGCTAGAAACCACTCCTCTTGTGGTAGGCAGGCTACCTAGTGCTTACCACTCCCACGGATAAGCTAGAAGGCTTCCCTCCAACACAGAAAGGTGCTGGGTGCTCAGAAGCTTACAAGCACTCCTGGATACAGCAAATATGTACCTGGACTAGACTAGTTACAGGAAAAGTGGGAAACAAGCGCAAACACTGGCTTTTAAACCAGAAAGTTGAAAGAGATGGAAAAACTGCCAAATGGCCAAAAAACTACAATTTCTGGGCCAGAAACCACTCCTATTGTGGTAGATTGGCTACCTAGTGCTTACCACTTCCACTGATAAGCTAGAAGACTTTCCTCCAACACAGAAAGGCTTGGGGGGCTCAGAAGCTTACAAGCAGTCCTCGATACAGCAAATCTGTATCTGGACTATACTAGTTACAGGAAAGGCAGGAAACAAGCTTAATATATTTTTTACAGAAAAGCAGCTAAAACAGCACTAAAAACAATTCATGTGCAGTGTAAGCTAGCACACTTGAGTGTGTAGCAATATTAACACAAATACAGTTTAAAAAATGCAATTTATTCAAACTGCATTCTGAACTGAATTCAGTTATTGTTTTATTCAACTCTGAACAGTTAAAAAGTGCCAAAAATATACTTAGCAGCTGAGAAGCACACTCAGTGAGAACACAAGGAGATTATAGCAAATATATATTTTTTTAGTAAAGTGGAAAGGGAGAAAGGAGGAACAGTAGATAGTTCAAGGTTAAGAACCTAAGTGGGTTGGCCTTCTCAAATGTTCTCTCTGTATTAGAGAATGAGCTAATGACACTAGACTTGGACGAGTGTCCTAGATCAAATTTACAGTAGGGGTGGGCAAATGCAAAACTACCAAGTATAAGAACAAGACACCAACAGGAAGGGGGGATAGGAAACTATTACAGCTACTAGCTACACTATTTGAGGCAGAAAACACTACAGAAATGTTTATCACAGCAGAAAAACAGCAGTGGGCCACTAAATGAAAGTTTTAAACAGATAAAGGAGCAAGGAGACTCTAGAGAATGCTATTAACTATAAACAAATAAGTTACATGGCACACTCCTTGGCAGGAAATCAGAACAAACAAACAGATGTTTAACAAATGGAGGAAATGTCCAGTTAATACCTTACACATAGTGAAACTAGCTAGAAAAGATTTACAAATAGTGTGACAGTAAAAACCTTATCTATCTGGTCCTGTAAGGCAGCCAATTTTAGTACAACCATGCAGATTACTTTTTAGCAATAAAATACAGTAAAATGTATGCAGCAGACAATAAAAAGTGTTATAAATATCTAGAATGAGCAACAACTAGTAAAAATAAGCAAAAACAACAGGATACTTATTGTTATATATCACAGATCAGAGTTGTAGTCAGTGCACCTCCTCCAATTAGCTCTGTGTTCTCTATCAGCAGAAGATGGCTGCCGAAACATAGGAAACTCAACAAACCAAACAACCAGGCCTGGGTAACAGCAGGTCTCTATCCAGACTATGCTACCTGACTAGAGCACAGACACCTCACAGAAAATGCACAGAAAAGCACAGATAGAGCACTCACAAACAGAAAAAATACAACTCTCAGTATGAAAAAGCAGTTTACAGTTAAGTAATTCAGTAAAAATGCAATTAGAGTAATGAAACACTATCTAGCAATGAAAAATACAGTTAAAACAGTATAAAACAGTAGTACACAAATGCAGTGAAACAGTAAAAAAGCTTTATAATAGTGCAAAATATAGTAGATTAGCTGTATAGCACAATTATAAGTGTTAAGAAGTACAATTCAATTAAGTAAATGTAAGATATAACTTATTCTGCTCTTGGAGTCTTAGGGAATTTCTGCTTTGTCTCAGTGATGAATCACCACTAAACAGCCTGGTAAATACAAGCCCTATGGAGGATCAGGGAGAAATGCTCCAGATAAATGTCTTCATATTGTAATTTCTGTTTGTATTATGCTAACTTACCTTTAATTTCTCTACAAACTGTCTAAAATTTCTCTAAATATTAAACGATTGTCATATACCTAATATCGAGACTTAACCAAGGTTTTAATATTATGTCTAATTTGTTACAATTATTTAAATTGCATATATTTTTGTTTATTTTTGAACATTGTAAAATTACTGTTCTTAAAATTTTTTGTAATAATTTTGAGCTTTTCTCCCTGAGCTCCACTGAAAATGGGTTTCTACCCAGCCAGACTTTCCCAGTAATCAAAACCATGAAGGAGTTCTAGATTTATTTTCTCCTGTGGATACTACAAATTCATCCTTCTGTTTCCAGACCCAATCAGTTATGGGTCACTTTCTTTTAATAAGATTCCTGTTGTTTGTGCTAAATAATATAAATGTCAGAGATGTGACCACATTTCAGGCTTTAAGGTGTACTTTCTACCTCCCTCACTCCTTTCCATTTACTGGACTACTCTAGAATTAACCCCTACGTACTCACCCCTTTGTCAACTGTCAAAACAGTCCTAGAATATAACACCTCAAACCTATTTCTTGTACCTACAATTGACACTTTTGATAAGTCTTTTACTTTTCTATAAGATCTATTTCCCCCACAGCAACATACTCCTGACATTTATAGTTAATGCTACTGTTGTATTAGAAACAATTGATATAATATTAATAACATTATTAAAAGAAGGATACTTTGATTTCTTTCCATTTATTGGAACTACTAATAGCAGTAAAATAGTGATCTCTGTGTGTACAAGCAGAAGCATTCATCAAGAATAAAATTTTAAATAGGTCAGAATTGTCAGGCCATGAAACGTGAGCATATCTGTTAAACATTCTCCAGAACGTATATACTCTTTTAAAATAAATAATGTATTTTCAATCCACATTTCATTGGCTTTCACATATCCATCTCCAGCATGTTGTTATTTTTAAAAATATTATTAATTTTGTAAGGAGTAAGAAGAGCCTTCTAAATAAATTTAGAGGTATAGCTAGGGTTGGGCAAGTGTCATTGGGTGTGATCAGCAGATGCCAATTAGTCTTTAGTGCATTACTGGCATTCAGAAATGAGTAGAAAGATTGTATGTGCTGTCAGGAGGGAAGTGCTTTAGTGCTACATGTGTCTTCTGAACTGCCAGAAGCTGCTTGCTTTTTTGAACATCAACTATGAGAGAAAATAACTTTTTTATCGTTGCTTGTCATCTTTGAGAAGAGTATACAAGCCAGAACTAATAGACACATCTCTGAATACATTTCTATGCAAAGATTCTCTAAAATGAAGAAGATGATACA
The DNA here is from genome assembly GCF_019279795.1 of Protopterus annectens. NCBI lineage: Eukaryota > Metazoa > Chordata > Ceratodontiformes > Protopteridae > Protopterus > Protopterus annectens. Next base: position 1,496,892,405 of record NC_056729.1, read on the forward strand.
ACAACAGAATATTTCACTATAATATGTTTTTGAATATAATTCTAGTGAGGAAAAATTTGATTTTGTAACTCCAACTAAAGGCTATATATATATATATATATATATATATATATATATATATATATATATATATATAGTATAATGTCATTTTTAAAAAGGAATAATACATTAGATTTACTTGCATTATTGTCTTTGAAGATATAATTTAAACATATTAACAACTAATTTTTTATTAAAAAATGTTATTAAAAAATTGCTTAGAACTAGTATGTGTAGTACAGAGGAATAAAGCCTTGACTAGGGCCCAAGTTTGGGAAGGAAGGTGAGAATGGGTGCATCCATCAAGAGAAATGGATGGGGTAAAGCAGGACATGTACAACCACAGTCCTTCAGAAGGGTGGTATTCCAGTTAGCATCCTAGTGGCAAGCCATTACCTGACAGTAGTAGTCTTTTTGTAAGTGCAAGACAAGGCGCTCTCTCAAAGGAAGGGTATTGAGAAGCCCCACAGTGATGTGGGTATCCTAGCACATTCACACACCCTTATTTTTCAGACTATGTCATACAACATAATCTATGTCCATATAAATATCTGTCTTTCTACATATAGCTAGACAGATATATTATACATGTAGATATAGAGAAATATATTATACATACATAGAGAGAGAGAGAGTGGGAGAGAGATACACACAAACACACTCTCTCTCTCTCTCTCTCACACACACACACACACACACACCTATATATATATATGTGTGTGTGTGTGTGTGTGTGTGTGTGTGTGTGTGTATATATATATATATATATATATATATATATATATATAAATTGTTAAGAAGAAATAGAAGATACTAATTATCCATGAATAATACTTTAAATAATCACTAATCTCTTATTTAAATGACAGCAAGAAATACTATGATAGTACAGGGCATTATTTTTATGGAAAAATTAATTGATTATTTAAACTTATTATCAGCACTGACTTCAAAATACAAAGAAAAAAACTTTGAATGAATATTTATTCTTATTACCACTGCTGACTTAAATACAAATTTGTTACCAACTTCAAAACAAAAAATTGTTAGACAGTATACTGGAATTAATTTAGACACTACAAAACAACAATCTAGGAGCTATGAATGCAGTAGACAACATAGGACTATGTCACTTAAAACATACATCTAGCTATTAACCACACGTAGTGTGAAAATGATGAAAGACAAACAATGTAGAAACATCAAATGCATTTTAACTGACATCTAGAAGACTATGAAAAGCAACATATCCCATAATCTAAGGTTTAAATGTTTTCCATTACTGCCAATACATATATAAAGTTACTGAAATAACAGCATTAGAACAGATTACAGCAGTTATCTACATATAAACTGAATGCTAAAACACAGAAAGTTTAATGCAGTAAAACAATTTATGAAGAGTAGAAGCTATGTAAATACATTGTATAATATGTGATACTGTAACATTGTTGATTTCATTCTGCATGGTGTGTATCTGAGTGAGGATATATAGCAAGCTAAATATTGTGTTGTGCATGGCATTTTGCTGTATTTACTCCTTAACTTAAGCTGGGTAAATGAAAGACAGTTGAGCTGAGTTGCAATCATACATAAAATTAATTATTTCAGAGCAATAAAAAGCATTGCCGAATAGTCATTATAGTATATAAGTATGTTGTTTACATTATTAGAAGGGCAAAATTAAACTGTATTATAAAGTAACAAGTTAGAAATTATGTTGATGCAGAGTTTTATTCTCTTATGATTAGAAACACTAAACAAACTACAAACACATTGATTCTACATTTTTGTAAGACCCAGCTAGCACAGAGATAAAATAAATAGACGAACTGTCTTTTTGACCAAATATGAAACTTGTTATGGGTTCCTTTTTAGGAATAAGAAAAGGAAGTCATTATCAATCCCTCCAAACAATCATGACATAAGTAAATTTAATGGTAACAAAGATCGCACATTAGGTAACGGGTAACAAAAAGTTTTTGCTGCTATTGGTTCATCTTCCATCTAAGATAAATTAATGACTGGAAATATCAGATAGTTGTCATAAACTTATCTACATATAAATCTGCTTAAAATATCAAGAGCTTACTCATGTAAACACCCAAAATATGTCCCCATAACTGTAAAGTTAAAAGAGTACCAAGGTTAAGCTCAGAAGATATCAATGCTCCTGTACGACTTCACCCTGTAACTAAGAGCATACCTGGTGATGTGTCATTAAATGAAGAGAAATTCATCACTGCAGCTACCATGCAGACTGGCAGTAGGCTGTAAGACTTCATAGTTCACATGAAATAAGCAGTCTAAGCAGTCTACAACATAAAACCACCAAATCTACATGACCCACCAAGTGCAGCATAAATTCCAGAAAACATCAGTTCCTGTACCATTTGAGAGAGATAACAAGGAAGATGAAAGCAGGAAGACTACTAGCTAAAGGACACATCACTCTCCATTCTCTGCCTACAAAGTGGTCAAACATCCTCAAGGGGCACAGGATTTCTACTCTCCATAGCACATCTAATAACTTCAAACAAAAATAAAATACTAGAGCTAAATATTAAATTTTACCCAACCAAAGCTCTCTACAGATAAGCATTGACCTTGGTTACTTAGACAAGTAACCAAATACTCAAAAGAAAAAGAAATGTGAAAACAGTTCAGAAGTGGGAAGCGTGAGTGTTTGATTCCCTTAACAATAAGCTATGTAAACCAAAACATTTCACAGCTTTTATAAAAATAAAAATAAATTCTAAACATCATGCCCTGTTGATTATTAATAAGGGTACTGGCATATCACTGAATCACAATGATGACAACTTTATATTTAAAATAAAAGACATTAAATAACAACAAATGATACCCTATTACTACAGACATCCTCACATTGATTAAGTAAGAGTTTAATATGAATTTAAACATTAAACATGTATTTAGAGTAAACCAAATGAAAGGATGTTATACACATAACATGAACTGTAAAGAAAACCTGTAGCCCTGTAAATGTTAAACTTTAAATTATACAGATTCATAAATAAACTTCAAAATAAATCTCACATATCCATATTACTGTTGAAATGCATAAATAATAACAACTTTTAAATTATAATTACTTTAATATCCATTTTCATGCAGAAATCATTGCAGACTTTTGATTTTCAGTACATGTAACACTTTTTGTGGTGTCAATTTATGTTTGTCTGTTTAACTAAAAATACACCCAGTTCAAAGATTCCACATTAGAAATTCCAGTACTGCTTTTACTAAATGTCTGGGATTCATGGATGAGTCTTATAGTCTCATGCAGCACTAATATTCAACAGATAACTTTATGGAATGGGGTATGTCTGGGAAGACGTATTACATATTGTAATTGAATACCCATACCCTTTACACAGTCGCTAACTACCACTGCACTATGAGCTAGTCACCTATAAATCCTTGCCAATTTATTAAACAATCTTTTCCCCCAGTGGTAGGAAAGCTTTACTCTGTTGGGGTAAAAAAGATTAGCCTTTTAGATTATTTAAGAGTTTCAATCAAAAGACTACACTCTTTTATCTTCTGCAATGTTTTCACAGAATAATTATTTGGTTACTTCTAATCTTTTCACCAGAAACTTTAGTGAGCAGCAAGTAAATTCTGATGCAAGCACACATCAACAATAAATCCAGAAGCAAGCATGGAGCTAGCGAACAAGTGAAAGGTAACCTTTAACAAAAAACAACAAATGTGTACTTTTGCACAAACAGTGTATTCTTTAGTTATTTAAAATCCCCACCGTTTCTGAGGAATATTTAAACACAAATCGCATGACTCCATCAGCCACTTAAAGATACACCAGTGTCTTAAATTTTTAGATTTGAATGCAGGTTTTAAAGTACACAGTTCATTTACACCAGGAGAGTTTGATGTATTTAGCTTCACAATCCATCTGTACAATACATGCTCTGTAAATTTTAGAAAATCACCACCTCTACTGCTCTAACTAACATTCTGGCAAACATCAAACCTATGTTCATGTTTTTCAGTATCAACAATGGGTTTAGCTAAAGCATTCTTTATATTCCCTTTCCTTATGTCATATAAATGGTCAGTCTCTCTCTTTGCCATCTGTTTGTTTTCTCTACATTTAACTTATTTTTTTTATGTATTTACTTTATCCTCTGTTCATCAGGTAAGTCTCACTAGGCTAGTAGCCTCTTTTTTAGGTTCGACCAGAGGTGGTATTTATACAACTAGGGGAAATTTGGCCAGAGCATCAGGGAACTTCCCCTAGTCTTTTTGAATGGGAATGCTAATTGTGCTAGAACTTCTGGTTTCTGGTCCGAGCATGGAGGCAGCTCAGAGAAGCCGTAAGGAGACATGAAGTTTTCATGAAATGAAAGTGCAACAGATTCACATGAAAGAAGTGTATCATTTGTAATAGATGCAAAGGAGACAAGGAATGAAGTAGCTATGTTTGAGAATCAAGGCAATGAAGTAAATGCAGGCGAGCCTTTAAAGGAAAGTTCGGTAAATTGTAATGATGTGAAACCAGTCGAGCCTTTGTAAGAGTGTTGTGCTGTGATAGAATAAGAAAAGAAGGTTGCACCTGTGATGGATTCTGAAGATTGTGTTTTTTTTTCAGCAGAACCTTTTCAGGGAAGAGGATTCAACACGTGTGTGTTGTTACAACCTTTCAGTCAGGAGGGTTGCAGGATGATTTACTTATGGGCTTGGCAGATATGAGTGATCCAGAAAGTGGTAAAGATAGTTACTGGGGTGAAATTATGGACAGAACACAGCAAGACGATGGTCAGTGAGCAGAATTTGCAGTAAAGAAGTCATATGCAAAAACAGTTAAGACAAAAACGCAGAAAGAAAAAGAAGAGAAGAAAAATTCTACTGTCAAGAAAAAGAAGTTGTTTAAAGTAAGAATAGAAAAAAAAAGAAGATACTGAACTGGACAGATATAAGGTATGGGATGAAATAATTACAACTCATGGAACTAAAGCAAAAGAGGTAAGATCATTTATACATATAAATGAAGAAACTTACTGTGATATTACTTTTAAAACTGGTCAATTGATGGAGAAGGCTCTAGGGGAATATGAAAAAAATAAAGACTTTTACCTTTGGAACTAGTATGTCTTAAAGACTTTTTTTTCAGAGAGACAAGAAAAAAGAGATTCATATACAACTTAGAAATGAAAGAGAAAAAGAGACTTTCAAAGGATATTTATTAAAATTATGTAAAGCTTTATTAGAAGTTTCAAAAGTGTATGATAAAAGAGGTTTATGGACTGGGGCATGGGACTGTATTGCGCTACTGAATGTAGAAAATGAAAACAAATTGTGCACATTCCTAGAATTATAAATGTGGAGGGAGTCAAATGTATGGTAAGATATTTAAGTCAACCAAAAACTTCTTTTATCTGTGATAAATCCAATCATCTGATTAACAATTGTGAAAAAAATGTTATGTATGTGGAGAGACAGGGCATGACATGAAGATGTCAGTTAAGATGTTATAACACACGTAAACAGGGCATTTTGGTATGGAATGTGAAGAGACAGAGTCAGAGAACATAGATACACAAACTGATCAGAAACAAGTCAGTAGGCACTTAGAAGTAGAACTGGAAGTCAGAGATACACAAATAGATTTAATACAGACAAATATTCTAAAAAGTGAGCAAGAGAGGCAAGAAGCTAATAATAAAAAGATAGTAACGGAAGAAGGTTCAGATATAAGTGATATGGAAGATTTAAAATGGAACGTAGTTAAACAAAAAAAAGAGTTCTATTGGTAAAAGGGTACGAGAAAGAAAAAGAAAAATTATGCAAGGTCATAGTAAAGAAAAAAGGAAAGGGAAAAGTTAACACAAATAAATAAGACATTGCTACTTGTAAGATTTTAACAATAAATGTTAGTAGTTTAAAAAGTTTGGTAAGAAGAACAAGTACCATTGAGTGGTGTAAACAACATGATAGTGATATTATTATTGTGGAAGATTATAGACTTTTAACTAAAGAAGAATAATAAACTGAAATATAGCGTGGAAATAATGTGATTTGGAATTTGGGGAAAGACTTGTTCAGGGATAGTTATCTTGTACAAGGATATGATAAAAGTTTTAGATACTACTTTTGTTATAATGGGTAGAATTACCATCCTTTATCTAAGATGGAAGGATAACGTTTTGAGAATTATTGTAATTTATGTGTATGTGACAAAAAGAGAGACAGAAGATATGGTTAAAATGTAACTCGTGGTAGGTGATTTTTAACTGTAATTTAAGGCATCAGGGAAAAAAAGATTATGAAGCTAAAAAAGTATTAGACATTATAAAATGTGGGCAACATACAATTTGGGATAAAAGCACATGGACTTATAGTACAGGAGAACACAGAATAGAAATAGATTATTTTCTCTTTTCATTAGGATTACTAATACCAGAAAAAAATGTATTGACAACAGTTTTTTCTGATCACAATGTTATTTGGATTCAATTAAAAGGGAATGGTGAACATTTAAAATAGGTAAAGGGATTAAAAGAATAAATAAAGTTAAATAAGAAGAGAAAGGAAAAGATAGCATACTAGAACTGCGGCAAGATCATGCAAAGATGAGAGTCTTTTATAAGGATTGGTCAGAATGGTGGTTGTGCTTTAAACAAAGTATAAAAATGTTGTATACAATGTGAACAAAAAGAATGGAAGAAAAAATTAAGTATAGAATATTAAGTGATGAGACGTTTGATAGTTTGGAAAGAAATGATGAAACATTTTTTGTTAAAGAACAGGAAGTTTATAATTTGAATAAAGCCAAAATAAAACATTTACTATATAAGCAAATATTTTTTTGCATAGGAAAAAAGCAGAAATTGCTCCTTATTTGAGTAAGAGTATTAAGGAAAATAATAGTATAATGAGGCAAATGAAGAATATAAATACTACAATGTATAATACACAGGATAAAATTATGGGGATAGAGAATTATATAGAATAATTATTTAAAGGACAGAGTATACAAGCTTATGATGAATGTAAAGTAGTTTATTTTTTACAGCAAGATAATTAGGAGATGGAAAAAATATTGTGATGATGGAAATAGAAAATGTATTAAAATTAGTTAATTTGGAGTCAGTAGCCAGTCTGGATGGAATAGAATACATTATATATAAAAATATGACAAGATCACAAAAAGGATATTTTCTAGTGGTGTTAAATGAATTCCTAAATAACGGTTTTCAACATAAAGGACTATGTAGTGGAGTAATTAAATTTATATAGAAAAAGGTTGCAAAGAGGAAATTCAGAACTGGAGAACAATAGTTTGGAACAATACAGACTATGAAATATGTATGAAGATTCTACAGAGAATAATGGAAAGCAAAATAAAGTCATTAATAGAAATAAAGAGTGTATGAGGTGCTTTTAATTATTCAGGAATTGGTAGATGATGTATTACATAGAGATAATGAAGTCAGAATTACGGTAGGTGATGTAAGCAAAACGTTTGACTTTATTCAACATAATGTGTTATGGGAAATATTGAAGGCAGATAACATAGGGAACAAGATTAGAAGAGAATATATGACAGCATATAAATTTAAAATAGTAAGGGCTTTGGTTAACGGCTGGCTAAGTTGAGAATAGTGTTTCAAAAAGGTATAAGATAATGATGTCCTCTGAGTAGTATAATATTTTCTGTAGTAATGAATGTGGTATCTACAATTATAATTAAAGAAATGGAAAAGATAAGTTATATATCTAATGAAGGGGCAGTTGCACCACTGTTATCTTATGTAAATGATATTATAATTACCACAAAAAATTGTTTAGGTATGAGTAAAATAGTAAATGTTTTTCAAGATTATTTAAATATAATAGGATTATGAATAAATTATGATTTGATGGTATATTGGGAGGTGTTAAGTTTAGATTAACAAATATAAAAGTGCTTAGGATATGTTTTGGAAAACACAAAACTATACTGCACTTATGGAAATGATACGATATGAATTATACGTTTAGGTTTTGGAAGCCATTTAAATTGTCCTTTCAAAAGAAAATGTATTTGATTAATTCTATTCTTTTAGCAAGAATCTCATATTTGGCAAGTGTCTTTAGTATTCCTGTTGTGTTTGAAAAGTAAGTTTACAATATTATTTTTTTTCATTTATTTGGGGTTCTAGATTGAACCCAGTAAAGAGAGATGTATTACATGTTAATAGACAAAAAGTGGGGTTAGGATTGATTAATCCTATAGTCTCATGAGCATCCCTGAACTTATTCAAAATATTACAGTGTTTGAAGCATAATGCTGAATTGTTACAAGTTCAAATATTAACATGTAAAAGTAAAGATGAATGGTTATATTTCTGGAATAATAAAAGAAAGATGTTATGGACCAATTCTGAAATAAATAATTACCAAGAGAAAAAGTTTTCATGGAAAATAAAAATTCATGAATTAGAATCTGATAGAAGAAAATGGTATAATAACGTTATGAATAAATTACTTTGTGTATATCCATGGAGAGAATTGCTAAGAGTTAAAAATACAGCAATACAGGCTAGCATGGGAAGATTTAAGAAAATTATTGAATACCATGTTTTTTATGAAGACAGCATACAAAAGCTTCCATTGAAAGCAAATATGCCATATAAGATAAAAAATACAGAATATGTCTTTATTGTAGAAAATGTGAGACTAGCAAGCATGTTTTTTAGGATGTAGATGAAGCAAAACTTTATGGAAGAAAGTAGTTGATACGAAGTATTTAGAAATAATTGAAAAATTAAGTGAATTAAACGTGGATATGAGTGAGTATACATAGTTATTATAAAGGAACATGTGAAAAGTATGTAACAAAAATTGATAAGAAAATGTTTTGTATAACATGGTTAATCTGGAATCAAAGACTTAAGGAAACCTTGTTTAATGAAAAATGGGACTTAGCGGTGATGCTGGAAAAATAGAAGTTTGGTTATGGAAAATTAAATGGGGGATCTCAGAAATTAATATATTTTCCTTTTTTTTCTTTTGTATAATTTATTAATAAGGTAGTGAGAAAAGGTTATTTATGTATATATGAATATAGGTGTATTGTAAATTTTGTGTTTTTATAAATAAAGGACCCCTAACCTTTTTGTCGTATGCGGCAGGACATACAGTAGTCATACTTGCATGTCAAAACAGCATGGAGGAGCAGGAGGTACTAAGTACTGTTGCAGCACAATAAATGAATATCTTAGATGAAAAACAGAATATGTTGGATATACCAAAAACTGATGAGGATACAAATAGTGTGGAATCTAGAGTACCACACATATACGTCACATAGATTCAACCTACAAGACTTGAAAAGAATGAATTGGAACCACATGATGATATGGCAGTTCCTTGGTCCAATATCATACCCGAATGCTTTCTGGAGGAAGTGCAGATATTTAAAACAATGATGGGGGAAGCTTGGATAAAGATAGTTCATGTCAGCAGGTTGTGGAAGATAGACATGATATTTTTACAGTAACAATGCAGCATACATAAGTCAGAAATAGACTTTAGGTAAAAAAGACAAACTAGTAGAACATTTGCTAGGGTTGTTAAAAGCAGTGGTTGCATTGCAAAATATGTTATGAATTATACTGAGAGTCAGGTAGACCTGTGATAAATACTAAAACAACAGATGGAGAAGTACAGGACAGATATTATGTTTGGGACAATGGTATTAGTTTTTTTTTTTTCTTTTTTTCCTGAAAGTGTGAGGGCTGAATCACACAGGAAATTAAAGTTTTTGTGAACTAACATTTGAATCAATGGAAAAAGCTACAATGCTTTTAGCTTTACTTGAAGCTAAATCTTTTTATTATTCATGGAATCAATTTATTGCAAGAGGATCAAATAAACTCTTTAAAAGAAAACTAAAAACTGCAGTTCAGAACTTCTGAAATGACTGAACATGAAATAAGGACTTGTTTTAAAGAAAATGTTAAAGTCTATATGAAATTAAAAAAAAATTATCATGATAGAAAATTGTGGAATGGCAGATGGGATATACTGGTACGCCTGCATAATGTGGATGAAAAAGCATCACTTTTATCTAATGTTGTTATGATTAATGGGAGAAAGGGCATGTTGAAGTACTAGGGCCAACCTAACACAAGCTTGCACCGTGGTTCTAGATAACATCTCATTAATAATTGTCCTAAGCAAAGATGGGTGTAATATGGGGAGGTAGGAAGTGATATAAATGATTGAAAAACTAGTATGGAAGTTAAAAACATTTTTGGTTTGACTGTGAATTGTTAGACAAAAATAATAATATATTTGCAAGTGAAAAGGAAGTGAATGAAGTTAATAATATGTGTGCAAGTGAAAAAGAGGATGATATAAAATAATTGTACAAATTGAAGAAGTAGAAAAAAATACTGAATACTTACTACATACTGGATAACCAAGGTAGTCTCTGATAACATATTTACATATAAGGCAGTTCCAACATGAATAAGTCCCAATACTAATTGGAATGCACTACTTTTCTGGATATGCATTGCTTATAACATCACAATCTTTTCCCCATTTTTCTGTATTTAAAAGTAAATCTATAGTGATTACCTACTATACCTGCAATTTCAGAATGGGTAGTGAAAAATCTCCCAGTCACTTCTTACAATCTCACATACATATTTACTATTTCTAGAGGAAATTAAAGGTAACCAAGTTTTATTGCCCCAATGTTTACCATCATACACCACTCTGTCAGATAAATATTACTTTACATCATGTAATAACATATGAAATGTAATACTTTCTACCAGACCACTGGAATAACTTCTAATAATATGTAACAACATTGACTCTAAAATTTCTATTAGACAGTCATTGTCAGTAGTGAGACATGCTATCCTACAAATATGTTCTTTAATGATATTTTTATAAACAAAACTGTGATGCATGCTTGCACCTATCAATCTAAAATTAGTGTATTGAACACATTGATCATTAACATGAATGATGATATAATCATTAAAGTAGCTGATAAAGGGGGCAGGGTGGTAGATTTTGATACTGTGATCTTCAAGGATGAGTTAGTTTGTAATTAACCAGCAGATGCTGTCAGAAATTGTCTGCAGTGAGGTGATGTTTTTCTTGGAAGACTGTATTCTGGTTGCGAGAGAATGTCTTTGCTGATGGCTGCTCTGGTTGGATGAGGTAGAAGATGGGAGAACTTTTTGGCTAAGAAGAGGAGGTAGTTTATTTTTTATCTCACCCTATATATATTGAAATGGAAGTTTAGAGATTTATTGAGCCATAATATTTTACCATCCTTGGAAAAAAAAGTATCTTCCACGGGTCTATATCACGAAATCGAATGTTGTGAATGCCGAATACCGGAAGGCCGAACCTGGTAAGTTGAAAGTTGAGAATGTCGAAGCCGCGGAAACCCAAATTCTTTCCCAGGGAAAGAATTCAGTTGGCCGTTTCTGCGGCTTTGGCATTTTTGGACCGGGTCA
>NC_056729.1:1496908953-1496948953 GCF_019279795.1 Protopterus annectens
TATTGCACCCATTTAGAATGGCATCAGAAACTAATACATTTATTAAAGTCAGTCATCTTCTGTTTGTATTATGGCATCATCCTTGAAGAAGGTAAAATGCTGCTCAATGCTAGGCTTATACCAGCCTGGGACAAATATAAGGGCTCCAGGATGTCTCTCTTCATATAGTCTAGGGAGGTATGTCATTTATACCAACATGGACTATGCCTGAGTCATACTGGCAATTGTGGTACAATGACCTGAGTGCATGCGTAATGTGACATATCCTGGCTCCTTTTAAGCAACTGCCCATGACTTTCTCCTTACTCAGCCTGGTGAGAGGGACATCAGTGTGTCTTACAATGGAATTCCTAATGACCAGAATGCTGGATTATGTGGTGGCTTAGGTTTACAATCAAAATGTTGAAATTGAAAACAATTTTCAAGAAAATTACTGACTTTTTTATCTGACTTTGGTAATGCCAAATTACCAAAAATGTCAGAATTGGTAACCATCATGGCAATTGACATTCGAACACTGGAAGTTCCAGTGTCGAAAGTCTATGCTACTGTTAATATTTTTGCAAGCCCTTCCTGCACCTCTGACACCACCTGCATATTATATATACCAAAGCCAAAATCGCACTATAGCGAGGAAAAGGAAAATTTCCCGATCCGCACTGTACAGCAATCTCAATTCAAAATGTCGACTTCATATTAGCAAATATGTACTCACTTTCGCTAACATTAAGTCATATATTTTTAGTTCAACATTACAGGTGTTGGTTGAACACATGTTCAACCAACCTGTTTTCATCAAACTGCATTTCCACATTTTGATTGTAAACCGTGGCTTGCTTTATTAGCTTAGAAGTAGAGGCTCCATGAAATGTGGCTGTATGTGTTGATGTGGGTGTTATTTTGAAAGAGTGCATTTGAGGCTGCTGAGGGTAATTGTATGTGTACTTTGTTTAGGAGATCTTTGGAGTTTAGAAAGGTTACATTTAGATGCCTCAGCATACGTGGGTCTACGTGTTTTCTTTGAACTGTGTGTAATAGGTGCAGCGTGTGGGCTATAGACAACCTAATTGACATTAGGAGTACTTTTATGTCAGAACTTTGCATCTAGTGACATTGTATAAATATGTTTCTGACATACCATATCAGTTTGTTTGAGAATTAACTGGTTGTCAGTCAACATAAGGCAGTTTTTACATTGCCTCAGGGTGCCAATATCCACCAAGCTGGTAATGGCGATAGTGGGAATGTTCATATTTATGGCAACAGACCCTTTTTATTTGCTAAACAATTGGAGTGAGAATATAAAGCAATGTCAGGAGTATCTGGTTTGCAATTCTGGGGGCAATGCTTGTCATAGCAAACTAGTTGCCCTGTGTGCAACTAGATATTGGTAAAATTTTGAGGGTGCTTTTACAGGAAAGATGTCAACTGAAGGTGTCTGCATCTATACAGGCACTGCCAAACATCTGAGAGGAAACTGATACTTAGACCCTGATGATTTATGGATGAAGTATTTAGGGAGATATTCTGAAGTTAGGTTAGACAGCAGCAAATCAAAAAGTACTTATTGAAAAGAAAGAATTAGCTTTGTCAAGAATGATGAAAAGAGGGGGTTCGCCTGAATGACTACTGCCTGGCTACTATTAGTGATGGCCTCAACACAACTTCACACAACTGGGATATAATGCTCCTCTGTTTCTTCTCTCACCAGAAGCAAAACAGCACCAGCCCAAATATAAGAGTCAGGCCATAGGCTCTTTGGTAATCAACAGTCTTGCCCCAGTGATGCAAGGGTCTGTACTCTTGTTGTAGCCTTTTCCTGGGAGATGACTTCAATAGCAACCAAAACCAATCAGGAAGGTCCAGTACATACACTCACTACCCAATCCGAAACACTCAGGATTCAATGCACTCTGCCTTTCTCTCACCAGGAGCAAAATCTTCTTCTTCTTCTTCTTTCAGTTTTTCACGGTTAGGGTTCGCCACAGCGGATCATCTGTCCGCTCATGATTGGCAGTGGAATTTTACAGTGTCGAGTTGCCAGCCCAGCACCCAACCTTCCACAGAAGGCACACACTCACACCTAGGGCCAATTTAGAGTGTCCAATCCACCTACTGCATGTCTTTGGGATGTGGGAGGAAACCGGAGCACCCGGAGGAAACCCACGCGACCACAGGGAGGACATGCAGACTCCACACAGAAGGCACCTCAGCCGAGAATCGAACCGGAGAACCTCTTGCTGTGAGGTGGCAATGCTAACCGCTGCACCACCGTGGCCGCCCCACATAAATTCCAAGCTGGCACCTAAGAAATGCTTAATAGTTTTTATGTTGAACAGTAATCTCCAGAAAATAATGTACGAGTGCTCCTTCTCTCACCAGTAACAAAACAGAAGCACTAATCCCAAGATGACTACTAAAAGGCAGAATGTGGGCTCTCCAATAATTTGTGTTCTTGGAGTAGATGTTGCAGATTTTAAATGTAAAGTGAAAAAATGTGTTAATATCCTAAGAGTTGAAGTGTGCACTAAGCAGTTAGTTATGAAAGAGTGGGCAACTCATGCTTTAGCAATCTAAATTTTAAAACAGCAAGACAGGTTGGAACGATTTCACAAAATGATAATTTTGCGCTTACTCACAATACCCAATGAAAGAAGAAAGGTAAAGAAATGTATGGTCAAATTAACATAAGGGACAGGTAACTAAATAAGTCTAAAAACACAACAGCACCAGGGTGGGGAGAGATTTAATTTCTATGTGACTCACAAAGTGTCACAGTTGTGGTCTCTTTCCTATTTTAAATATGCAATTAAAAGCAGAGTACAAGTAAAACACAGTGTAAAGAAAATAAACCACAATATACACAACAGAAGTCACTGAAGCAGTACAAAATACAAGAAAGCAAAACAAACTAACCTTTCCCTCACAGAAATCTGTGGCAAAGTCTGAGTGAGCTTTTCCATTAAAGCACTAGGTGTGCCTGCTTTCCTGAAAATGACAACACTACATTGTTGGCACTAAGAGTCACTCATGGTCATTATATCAGATACTGGTCTGTTCAAGCTCTTTCTGGAGTATCTGGAGTGTTCTTCTGGATGACCAAATGTACATGTTCTTTGTAAAGAGAATTCTGAATGTATGTTGTGCCAGGATAAGCTGACATAGATGTGATGTCATTGTGTGACAGAGTTGAGAGACTAGAATCTTGACTGCATACGTTTGTTTACTTTTCAACGTCTGATATGAGAGAGTAGAATTCTTTATTTATTTTATTTTTATTTATTTAACATTTGTTGACCGGGAATGTCCGACTAGGTTCCACAGAGCCTGTTTTCAGCAGAGGCCCGGGGAGAAATGCTCCAGATGCATGTCTTTGGAATGTGGGAGGAAACCGGAGTACCCGGAGGAAACCCACGCGAACACAGGGAGAACATGCAAACTCCACACAAAAGGCACCCCAGCCGAGAATCGAACTGGAGAACCTCTTGCTGTGAGGCGACAACGTTAACCGCTTCACCACTGTGCCGCCCTATTCTCATAGCAGCTCCTGCTAATTTTGAAAAAGATCTGCTATGAAAAGTAGGTTTTGAGTCAGTTGTTCAGTTTTGTTCAGTAGTTGTGTTCCAGAGCAGTTCAGTAGTAGTAGTAGTCCAGTTGTTTCCAGGAGGGTAGTTGTTCAGTCACTGAGAACAGATAGCCTGGAGTGTGGACATAATTTCTCATCTCTCCTTGCAGAAGTAAGAATATAATCTTGCCTTGCTGAGTTGTTTAGATTAGATAGGGACAGTTAATCTTCAGATAGTCAGGTATTGTGAAATCTATTCTACAGCGTTGTTTTTCATATTTCCTGTGTGTGAAACTCTGCTGTTTATTGGAATCATTTATTCAGTAGTTACATATTTAAAATCCTTTTATTTATTATTAAATGTTGTACTACCTCTCATTGTAGCTGGTTATTTAGTTAATATGTTTTATAACTTGAAAGTGTTTATGCTTATTGTGATAACAAAAAGCCTTATTGCTTGGGATACCTGTTACCATCTGTTTCAATATCTATTTTACCCAATATAATTTACAACCATTTTTGAAGAGTATTGTGGTATCTGACTGGTGGCAGCTGTTACCTTGTATTTTGGGCAAAGAAACACAGCAGGTAAATCTGTGTCAGTCCCAAGTGTATGTGTATATGTGAACATCAGACATTTAAGAGTGAGTCTGTCAGATACCTAGAACTGGAACACAGTGTTCTGCAGTGGTTAATGTGGAGACCCATTTGGGGACCTGGAGTGAAGCATATCATCCAGTCCCAGGTTTTACAACTTGTTCCCGGTGTACTCAGGGAAAATTGTATATTTGTATCCCTGCTTTTAGTAACACCCCCTTACCAGAGACGTTGGTGAGGATTGAGGCCCCTTAGTTACTACCCCAGGGTAAAGAGGTTGTGTCACATATTGGTGGCAGTGGTGTGGGATTTTAATTGAGCTTTAGTAGCCTATGGATAGTTGTCACTGAGGTGTGCACTCTCGACAGTCACAAGATAAACATACATAGTTTAATTGCACAACAGTTTTATTAATTTTTTTAGTCAGTTCAGTCATGACAGCAGGCAAAGGTGTCAGCAGAGGATTATAGTTAACTGACAAGGAACCAGTTGTCCAAGGTGTGCGAAGACAAAGGACTTGTGCATGCCAACCTGACTAAGAAAACAATGACCTCAGCCTTAGACACAACTGCAGAGCAAACCAGCAGCTCAGGCGATATCCACTTTGGTGCAAGGGATAAGCAGCCTTCCGAGACAAGACAGTGCATCTTTTCTTCAGAGGACTTAAAAATCCATCTAGAGTTAAAAATACTTGAACTGGAGGGTGAAGAAAGATAGAAGCAGCGTCATCATGAACTGGAGGCTGAAGAAAGGGAGAAGCAACATCAGTATGAACAACATTTGGAGGCTGAGGAGAGGGAGGAACAGTGTCAGCATGAAAAGGAACTGGAGACCAGACATTTGGGGATGGAACCTGAAGAAAATGAGAGACAGAGACAGCAAAAAAGGAGCTACTAACCATTCTACAGGGTCATGGAGGTAATGGGGAAGGGAATGACTGAACCCCAGAATCCATAAAGGTCAACAAATATTTTTCCTCAGTACTGGGATAGAGAAGACTTTGATAGTTTTATTTATATATTTGAGAGGGTATGTAAGTAGTATAATGTTGACTAAAGGTTCTGGGTACTGCTCCTGACCCTCTTACTCCACAGTAGGGTTGTTAATGCAGTTGCTAAATAGCTGATATTGACTGTTTGAATTATGATAGTGTAAACAATGTTTACTTGATTGTTTCAAATTAACCCCTGAAATGTATACAAAAACAATTTGTGAACATAGACACAAGGCAGATGGAAGTGCATGTGATTACATTGCTGATTTAAGTACTTACTTTCACAGGTGGGTGAGTGGATATCAGGTCACCAGTTTTGAAGGACTGGCAGACCTTTTGGTGAGGAAACAAGCTCTCAGCACTTTGCATGAGGACATGAGAATCTGGTTGTCAGACTGAGATTCTAACTCTGCAAATGAGTTGGGGAAGAAAGCGGATCTCTACTTGGCAAGCAGGGCACTATTGCATAAGAAAGGGATACCCAGTGCTGCACATGGACATAAGGCAGCCTAAACCACTCCAACAGAGTTCACCAGTAACAGGAGAAGCCACTAGTTCAAGCACATAGTCAGGATCAGGGATTAGATGTTTCAAATGTAATCAGATGGGCCATGTAGCATACAAATGTCCATTGAAGCAAGGTCAGGGAGCCAGCAAGTGGTAATGATTGAATGCCAGTGGTAAGTTGTCTGGAAACAACAGAGGTGCCAAATTCTCACCAAAATCTGTATCCTATCTTAGTGGATGGAAGACAGGCCACTGCTAAGAGAGACACAGCTTCTGATATAACCATTGTGAGGCCTGCAGTGGTTAAGGAAGAGCAGTACTTGCTTGGGAAGTCCACACCAGTTAGAGCTCTAGGAGAGACTCCATTCCAAATACCCTTGGCTAGGGTCCACCTTGACTGGGAGGGTGGAAAATGGAGCAAGCAGGTAGGTGTGTTTGATGATATCCCTGCAGATGTCTTAATAGGGAATGATATTGATAATTTAATACCTTGTCTGCATGCAGTTACATGCAGTCAAGCTTTTAGACAGGCATGTAGGTCCAGTAGCCTGGTGAGACCCAGACAGATCCCATGCTTGAAGCTGGGGCTGGTGATGTGGTTACTTCAGAGAGGCAGCTACCTTGTAGCAGTAAGCCTAAAGGTGAACCACAGCTTCTGGTAAGTACTGGTATTCCTGTGGACATGGTGACTGCAAGGACAGAGATGAGTGGTAGTATCTAGGCTAACAGTGAAGTACTGCTGTCAGAAGGTACTAAGCTTGCTGTGGAAGGGGAGCTGGGAGAGGTTACAAAGACAGAGTTGAGACAGGCTCAGCTTTTGGATCCTACTTTATGAGGCTTGAGAGAGGTAGCTAAGGAGGCACCTGATGTGGAACAAAGGGTTACTGTACAGATAGTGGACCCCTGAGGGAGGGCTAGAGGATGAGATAATATGGCAGTTGGTAGAGCCCAGAGCCTACCATCTGGCATCTCTAGCCATAGACCATCACATTCCTTTTGTATGTAACAAAGGGTTACTGTATACAGAGTGGACCTCTGAAGAACTGCTAGAGGGTAAGGTAATACGGCAGTTAGTAGAGCCCATAGCCTACTGTCTGGCACCTCCAGCTATAGCCCATCACATTCCTTTTGCAAGTCATATGGGTTTAAAAAGCATGCCAAGAGTTGTATTATCCAGAATTTTTTTTTGGTTTGGGATTGGGAAGGATGCAACAGGGTACTACAGGACTTGTGAGCAGTGCCAAAAGGTAGACAAGGCGGGGAATAAGGTCAAAGCTCTGTGGATGCCTTTGCCTGTGACTGAGGAGTCATTTCAGAGGGTAGCTATGGGTCTTGTGGAGAAGTTAAACTCTACAGTAACGACTACGTTATGGGCATTTGCAGACCAGTTTAAAAGGGAGTAGGAAAAATATTTGCCACATAGGATTATAGGTTCATAGGTGTTTACTATGCTAATGACCAGAAGAGCCTTTTTAAGCCTAGCTATGCATCCCAAGTCTGTGATGAGTTTTGATACCCTTGATAAGTGTGAGCATAGGCCTGGGAGATGAACCATTTACAGGTTACCTGTTTGCATCAGAGACATAGGTGTCAAACCAGGGATGAATTTCCGGTTTTCCATCCAATTGTCCAAGTTGCACTTGAATTGGATTAGGGAGGAGATTTGCTTCACATGGATGGAGAACCTGTTCCATAGATGGAGTAGTCTCTGGGATACATACTTATCTCTCCAGCAGGACCTATTTATCTCACAGGCAAGGTTTATGTCTTTAGAACAGGTAATTCTGGTACTGTTTGTTTTGTGGATATGCAGGAGGTCCATCAGAGTTGGGTCTGACAATGCCCTGTATGCCAGGCATAGATATCCCCTCAAAAGCCTGTAGGAGACAGAATGCAGGGATAGGGCCTTGAGGCAGTCTGCATAGGACATATTACTTATGCCCTGTATTCTTTTAGTGAGGAACCTCTGTGGATGTTCCAGTTGTTGGATATGTCTGGTTAGGTACATACCAAAGGGGGGCATTGTATTCAATGATAGGTCTGATGAATGCCGAATATAGTGGAACAATGACTTCCTTGGACTTACATGCCATACCTTTGTTTATATGTTGCGCAACATAGAATGATGTCCTTGCCACTGTAGACACATGATGATCAAAGGCTAGATTACTATCTATGTGTGTCCCTAAGTCCCTGACTACTGGATCATCTCTAAGGGGTGTGTTGTCAATATGATAGTTACCAGGGATGGATGACTTCCCAAAGGATACTAGTATGCATTTCTTGGCATTTAGTTTTAGTCCATGACTCTGACACCAGTTGTTTGTCTGTGTCAGCCCCTCCTGGAGAACATTTGTGTCAGTGTGAGATTCAATGACAGCTCCTAATTTGCAATCATCTGCAAATTTAGTCAGCCACGGACCACTGACATTGACCTTGACTTCTGAGAAGTAAATGCCAAAAAGAAGAGGTCCAAGGACTGATCCCTGAGAGACTCCACTTGTAACTGGCCTCTTTGTAGAGGTGGACTACCCAATTCTAACTTCCTGGGTCCTGTCTGTGAGCCACTTGGCTATCCACTGGGTGACATATGGGTTTGTACCTAACCTTTTGAGTTTGTCAACAATGCCCGAGTGGGGCATTGTATCAAATGCCTTGGCCAGATCAAGGTAGGCAGTGTGAACGATTTTGCCCTCATCCATTGCTTTGTTGACCTTCTCAAAGAAGTCCACCAAGTTCAGTATGCACAATCTGCCCTTTACAAAACCAGACTGGGTTGGATCCAGTGTCTGGAGGTTTATTATATCTCTACTGATCATCTCCATGATAATTCTTTCCATGGCTTTACATATAGGACTAGTGAGACTTATGGGTCTGTAGTTTCCAGGGTCTGCAGATGGCCCACCTTTGTGCAGAGGGATGACTGTTGTCCTTCTACATTCATGAGGCACAAAGCTGGTTTGGAGGCTACAGTTAAATAGTAATTCCAGAGGCCCTGATAGGTCATGTTTCATGCTATTTAGAAGACATTCTGGGATATTATCTGGGCCCATTGATGCATTGTTCTTGGTCTTAGAGAGAGCATTAAGGACCTGTTCCCTAGTGATAGAAGGGGGAGTTATATTTGATGATAGTTCCTGAGGGAAGGTTGAGGGGGGGAGACGAGTAAAGCTGCAGTTGAATTTATCATCCAGGAGGTTTGTTATATCTTCTAGCTCAGTATAGGTGGCACCTTTTAAAATGAGCTCTGCATACAATTGTGTATTGCTTTTAAGGTTGTGGACATAGCTAAAGAATTATTTATTGGTTGTCCTTAGCCTGGGAGGCCAAACTTTCCTCATATTTGGCTTTGGTAGACTTTATTTGTCCTCTGGGCTGTTTGCTTAATTTAATTAGAGTGCTTTTATCCTACTGGGTGCTGCACCTCCTACTTTTTGCCATGATTTTCTTCCTCCTTTTATACATCCAATTGATTTTCTGATTCCACCAGGGTGGCTTGTTTTTTGAGTTAGTTTTTTACTTCTTCCTGGTGGGTACAGCTGCCTCCGTACAGCTATTAACATGCTTGTACAGGGTTTTTGTGAACAGTTCTGCATAGGCAGTAGTGTTCCTAGGGTCTATAGGGGCTTGAAAATTTGCCAGGTTCTCACTTAATTGCAGGAGGTTAGCCTTAGAACAGTTCCTGAATATTCCCGGTTTAGCTGGGGGTCCAGGTTTTATTTTTATATCAAAGGGAAGGCATTACAGTAGGGGGTGTGCAGCACTGTCCCATATTAGTGAGGACCAGGTCCAGTATGACTGCAATCCTGGTTGGTGTGCTGACTGTCTGGTCCAGGGAGTTTGTGTTTACAAAATCCAGGAATCTCTGTGCATTTAAGTTTGATGTTGTATAGAATTCCCAGTTAATAGTGGGGTAATTAAAGTCATGCATGACTATGGTACTGGGTTGGGTGGTTAGTGTTTCTGATAAGTTTAAATACATGGTTATGGGTTTCCTGGTTCATAGAGGGGACCTATAGCTTGCAAGGAAGTGGTAATGGGTTTTACCTATGGTGATTTAAACATGGAGCAGCTCAAGTACATTGTCCTGTTTGACCAGCCTTGAAGTATATTTATTTTTGATGTAAATAGAGACACCTCCACCTTTAGTCCCTGTCTGTAAATTAGCTGGTCTAAATGTGTAGAAGGCATTATAACCCTGCACTGTTGGTGTGCTGTCCGCGGCTTTAAACCACGTCTCTGAGACTGCACAGACATCAGTATCTGTAGGGTAGAGAGAGCTTCAGGGAGTGGAGTTTTTTGTTTAGGTTCTTTGCTACGTGCATACAGAAAGGTGCCTCAGGAATCTACAGGCTTTTCACCCTTTGAGTTGTTGTATGGGCATAGGGTGAGTGGGCCTTTAGATTTGATTCATGATGAGTGGGAGGGTAAGTGTGAATCCCACAAGGAGTCTGCTGTGGCAAATATCTTAAACTTCAAGACAAGGCTCAGGGAGCTCATGGGTTTGGCCCAGGAGAACCTGGTAGTAGCCCAACAACAAAAGAAGGTTTGATATGACAGGAAGGCTCAGGCTTGAGAGTACACTGTGGCACAACAGGTTATGGTGCTCATTCCTGTCAGACACAATAAGTTGCAGGCAGCTTGGGAGGGATCCTTCTAAGTGGTAAGGAAAATTAGAGACGTTAAGTACATGGTTAACTTAGCAGGCAGGAGGCAGGGACATAGGTTGTACCATGTTAACTTAATGAAACCATATCATGATAGGGAGGCCCTGGTGCTGAGTATTTGTAGTGGATAGCAGGAGGAGTCTGAGGGGGATCTGGTGATTTATCTTCTCAGTGAAGCTCAGACTGACAGTTCTGTGGAAGAGGTAGCAATATCTCAGTGGCTATCCCATATTCAGGTTAAAGAAATATAAACAGTGTTACAGGAGTTTGGGGGCATGTTCACTGGGAAACCTGGGTGCACCCACCTTGTATAGCACCATGTGGATACATGACCCCAAAGGCCTATTAGGCAAGCTCTTTATAGAGTGCCTGACTGAGTTAAACAGGCTTTGAAGGATAATGACATGATGGAGCCGGGGATAATCCAGGTGTCCAGAAGTCCTTGGGCTTCCCCAGTAGTGCTGGCACCAAAGAAAGATAGTAGTGTAAGATTCTGCATAGACTGCAGAAAGTTAAACAGTTGCACAGTCAGATGCATACTCCATGCCTAGAACAGATAAAGCTTTAGAAGAGCTGGGTCAGGCTAAGTATCTGACTACTATTGATCTGACCAAGGGATAATTGCAGATGCCCTTAACCCCAATTGATACAGAGAGATCAGCTTCTGTAACACCTTTTGGAGTATAGGAGTTTACAAGGATGTCCTTTGGGATGAAGAATGCCCCAGCAACCTTCCAGAGGTTGGCAGATTTATATCTTAGTAAGAGCATGAGACTATGCTCTCACTTATTTGGGCAATATTGCCATTTACAGTCATTCCTGGCAAGAGCACCTTCAACATGTCAGGGAGGTCTTAGGTAGATTAAAAAGGGCAGGGTTGACCAGTAAGCCTAGTAAGTATCAGGTGGGTATGGCAGAGGCCTCATACCTGGGACATAAAGTAGGGAGTGGTAGGATTAGCCCAGAACCTGCTAAGGTAGAGGTTATTCAGGTGTGGCCTGTCCCTGTTACCAAAAAGCAGGTGAAAGCATTCATAGGGACAAAGGGTACTATTGAAAATTTGTGCCCAAATATAGCACAATAACTGCACCCCTTACTGACCTAACAAGAAAAAAACAACCCTGATAAGGAAGTGTGGAAAGAAGTTTTGGGAGAACCCCCTGTATTAGCCAAGTCCAAATGTGAATAATGCCAATGTAAATGGATTCTCAAGACAGGGTACAGTTTGATACATTTTCAGGCAGCCCCATTTTTCTCAAGCAATGATTTTCCAGGGTCACTTAAAAATCTAGCTTGAGTCTTCAAAGGGGGAAGAAATGTGAGAATATTAGATATTGTTATCTGTGCTAATATGACTGGCTGACATTTTGTAAATAATTGTAAACTACCCTGTGATACATATGCCAGCAAGACTAACTATAATTTTATAAATAAGTTTATGTCTTTTGATTATCACTCTGCTTTGCACAAAATGTTTGAATGTCAGTGTTATTTTGGCTGACCAAATGTAGATAGATGTTCTTTGTAAAGAGAATTCTGAATGTATATTGTGCCAGGGTCAGCTGACCTAGGTGTGATGCCACTGTGTGCCAGAGTTGAAATAACAGAATCTTCACTGCAGCTGTTTGTTTACTTTTCAAAGTCTGATACGAGAGTAAAATTCTCTTAGCAGCTCCTTTTACTTTTGAAAAAGATATGCTATAAAAAGGAGGTTCTGAGTCAGTTGTTCAGTTTTGTTCAGTACTTGTGTTCCAGAGCTGTTCAGCAGTAGTAGTCCAGTTTTTGCAGCTGTTTCTTTACTTTTCAAAGTCTGATATGAGAGAGTAAAATTCTCATAGCAGCTTCTGTTACTTTTGAAAAAGATATGCTATAAAAAGGAGGTTCTGAGTCAGTTGTTCAATTTTGTTCAGTACTTGTGTTCAAAGCTGTTCAGCAGCAGTAGTAGTCAGTCGTTTCCAGGAGAGTAGTTGTTCCAGTCACTGAGGACAGATAACAGCCTGAACTGTGTATATAATTTATCTTACCTTGAAGAAGTAAGAATATAATCTAGCCTTGCTAAGTTGTTTAGATTAGATAGAGACAATTAATCTTCAGATAGTCAGAGAGCTACAGATACTGTAGATGGTTAGAGGTTTTCTATAATCAGTGTGAAATTTATACTGCATTGAAAATATAATACTTGATATAAAACTATTTACGAGGAAGTTAAATTTGAAGAATGTATTCCAAAGTGAAGGAACTAATACTAGTCAAGAGCTTAAAAGGAGAAGTACCTTTAACCCTCCCTTGCATAATGATATTTTACATTTTGAGAATTGCACCTCCAATATGGTTAGGGAGGGGTACCTACTGCATAAAATAGAGAGGGATGAAGTGAACTTAACTGATGATGAACTCAAAGTGTTAAAAATGTTACAGGACAATGAAAGAATAAGAATCATGAAGCCTGATAAGGGGGGTGGGGTAGTCTTGATGGACCACTGGGACTACACTAACAGGATGGTTGAAATTTTGAACCAGGCAAATAGATATCAAATAGCATCAAGGAATGAGATGAACATCTGGTATAGTAAAATTGATCACTACTTGGAGGATAACTTGATGCAAGGTGTCATAGACCTGGATTTATATAAATTTCTGAGGGTACCCAAACCTGTAAATCCTGAGGTTTTTGGGATACCCAAGATACATAAGGATGTACAAAACCCCCCACTAAGGCCTATTGTTACTTCTCAATGTTCTAAGACTCAAACATTAGCAATATTTGTAGATAATAAACTCAAACCATTTTACAACTACTATCCCCACATATTAATTGATTCCTGGGATTTTTTGGAGAAATTTAACACCATTCCCTATGATGAAAATGATGGGTTTATTACTATAGATGTTAAAGATCTTTTTTCAGTAATACCCCATAGTACTGGACTTAAATGGTTTGAGGAAATGTTAATTGAGTTTAAATTTTTAAATAACATTGATTTTAGATTGGTATTAGAATACATTGAGGTAGTTTTGAAGAACAACTTCATTTACTTCCAGGGAGATATATATCATCAGGTTGGGGGGGTTGCCATGGGTTCAGCCTGTGCCCCAATCTACGCAAACATTATAATGCTCTACTGGGAACGTGAATTTGTATTTAAATCCAAATTTTGGAGTTATATAAAACAATATTTCCGATTCTTGGATGATATTTTTATTGTTTGGAACGGTGATATAGCATTGATTGAGGAATTTATAAAATATATACATGGAACAACAAAGTTTTTAGAGTTTACCTATCAATATAATATAGAATATGCTAATTACTTAGATGTAACTATTACTAAGAATAGAGAAGACAAGATATACCAATCAAGGGTATACAGGAAAAGTTGTTTTTCAAACACCTATGTTCACTTCCAAAGTGATCACCCCCTATATTTGAAAAGGAATATTATTAAGGGGCAAATGGTCAGAGCCTCTAGGATGACCAGTGATAACAAAGAGTGTAGGTGTGAAATGGATAAAATACAAAGTTTCTTTATGGAAAGAGGATACCCAGTAGAATTAATTAAGAATGTAAAAAGGGAAGTAATGAGGAAGCGGAATACACAATATTCCCCCTTATTAAAAGGTGACCTGACTGTAACAAATAATAGGAAAGGTATAAATATAGACAGTAGTAATGAAGAAATTCCTAGACTGATTTTTACTTATCACAGGGGATGTGAATGGATTCAAAAGGGAATACATGAAATTTGGAACATTTTTTCTAAGATGTCCAATAGTTTATCCATTTTTCAACAACCATTAAGATTTACATACAGGAAAAATCTAAATTTTAAAAAACTATTTGAAAAGAAAAACTTGGCAGAAAAAGGTGTGACAAACAAGATTGGAACACATAAATGTGGTAGATGTGGGCAATGTTCATTTATTTCCGGTAAGAAAGAAATAATTTTGAAAGGATGTGAAAGTAAGTTTAGGGCTAAAGGGTATTTTACATGTAACACTAAGGGGGTGGTATATCTTGCCTACTGTGTAACCTGCGGATTATACTATGTAGGCAAGACGGAACGCCCACTAAGAAAACGGATTTATGAGCACATGAGAGATATTACCCGGAAAAATGAGAACAATGCCCTATTCAGACACACAAATATTTGTGAGAAAGCCAATTTTAAATTTTGGGTATTGGAAGAAGTGAAAAAGAATGATAGAGGTGGAGATTGGGAATCCCTATTAGAGTATAGAGAATTAATCTGGCAGCTTAGATTGGATGCCTGTGGACCCAAAGGGATGAATGACCATCTCTCTATAAAACCAGCCCTAAAACTTCTGGCAAATAACCCAAAATAAATTAAAATAAATTAAATTAAATAAATAAAATTAATAGAATGGAAGTGAAAATAAGAACAAAATAAAATAAAATAAACAAAATAAAATAGTACAATTAAACATAATGGAATTAGTAATATAAATAAATTTACATTAAATAAACCCTTGTGTTTAAGACTATATATTTTACATTTTATATTTCATATTTTATAGTATATTATATACATATAATATATTTTAGGTCAATGGATGTTTGTTGACAAATGGAATTATTTATGTATATGTATTTTTATGTATTCTTGTTTCATTTATATTTATTGTCATTGTTCTAGCACTTTGCACTTTATATTTATATTTATATTTATATTTATATTTATATTTATACATTCATATTTATATATTTTTATTTATATTTATATTTACATTTGTATATACTAAATAATGAACATTTGGATACTCACATGTAGTGAATTTATATTATTATACAACAACATCATTTTTTTTATGTTAGGTTACACATCTTTTATGTAACAACCAGTAAAGCATTTACTATGACCTGAATAATAACAGGCAAGCAAAGGGTTACATTTCCGTGAGCACAATATCAATTAATTGTGAATGAATTAATTAGCCAACCAATAAGGGTTTTTACTATGAATATAAAAGACAGTTGTTTGTTGTAGTAAATTGTGATTCTGATGAAGATTTTTTACAAATACGAAAGCGCGCTCAATCACCAGTATTTTATTTTATTTATGTTAGTGTGTGTTTTTGTGAATTTTCGTGACATTAAAACGAAGGATTAATTTGCAGCCTGTTTCCTTACGAATGCCTTGTGGAACATTTAAGTGAAAGTTGGAGGACAGCCCTTTATGGTACAGCGACGGAGGTTTTTTCCTTTAGTATAACCGTGTGACGTAGAGGTGTGTTCAAATGTAGATAGATGTTCTTTGTAAAGAGAATTCTGAATGTATATTGTGCCAGGGTCAGCTGACCTAGGTGTGATGCCACTGTGTGCCAGAGTTGAAATAACAGAATCTTCACTGCAGCTGTTTGTTTACTTTTCAAAGTCTGATACGAGAGTAAAATTCTCTTAGCAGCTCCTTTTACTTTTGAAAAAGATATGCTATAAAAAGGAGGTTCTGAGTCAGTTGTTCAGTTTTGTTCAGTACTTGTGTTCCAGAGCTGTTCAGCAGTAGTAGTCCAGTTTTTGCAGCTGTTTCTTTACTTTTCAAAGTCTGATATGAGAGAGTAAAATTCTCATAGCAGCTTCTGTTACTTTTGAAAAAGATATGCTATAAAAAGGAGGTTCTGAGTCAGTTGTTCAATTTTGTTCAGTACTTGTGTTCAAAGCTGTTCAGCAGCAGTAGTAGTCAGTCGTTTCCAGGAGAGTAGTTGTTCCAGTCACTGAGGACAGATAACAGCCTGAACTGTGTATATAATTTATCTTACCTTGAAGAAGTAAGAATATAATCTAGCCTTGCTAAATTGTTTAGATTAGATAGAGACAATTAATCTTCAGATAGTCAGGGAGCTACAGATACTGTAGATGGTTAGAGGTTTTCTATAATCAGTGTGAAATTTATACTACAGTGTTGTTTCCATATTCCCTTTGTGTGAAACTCTGTTGTTTATTGGAATCAGTTATTCAATATTTACATGTTTTAAATCCTTTTATTTGTTATTAAATGTTTAACTACATCTCATTGTGGCTGGTTATTTTTTATAACTTGAGAGTGTTTATGCTTATTGTAATAACCCCAGAACCACTCGGAAAAACTTTACTGTTTGGGATACATGCTACCATTTGCTTCAATATCTATTTTACCCAATATAATTGAACATTCCTTTTGAAGGGTATTGTGGTATTTGACTGCTGGCAGCTGTTACCTTCTAATTTCAGCAAAGAAACACAGCAGGTAAATCTGTGTCAGTCTTTCCCAAGAGTGTGTGTATGTGTGAATATCAGACATTTAATAGTGAGTGTGTCAGATACCTAGAACTGGGACACAGTGTTCTGCAGTGGTTAGTGTGGAGACCCATTTGGGGACCTGGAGTGAAGCATACAGCCCAGTTCCAGATTTTGGAACCTATTCCCGGTGTACCCTTAGGGGAAATTGTGTATTTGTATCCCTGCTTTAAGCGACACCCCCTTACCGGACACAGTGGTGAGGACTGAGGCTCCTTAGTTACTGCCCCAGGGTAAAGAGGGCTCGTCAATCCCCCACACAGTCCACAAATACAGCATTGGCATTAGCACCATTTCTGCACTACCAACTAAGCTGTATTTAAATAAAAATTGGAGTTTATTACTGGACAACAGGGAAATAATGGGCAAACTAAGCACAAGCCCCAAAATTATATTCAGGAAAGGGAAGAACTTGAAACACTTATTGGAGGTTAGGAGATCCACCATAATTAAAAATCCAGGAATGTTTAAATGTCTTAGCTAACCACACTGTAAATAAATATAGGAAGGACGAAGTGTAGAAATTAATGGCAAAGTTTTGAAAAGCAGTAATAGATATAATTGCCAATCCAAAATGGTAGTTCATCTAGCTATATGCCAACTATGTCCTTCCTTCTATGTAGGAAAGACAGAACATAAAATAGAAGATAGGATTTACGAACATACGTACAACATTTCAAAAAACTAAACAAAGAATGCACTAGCTAGACATGTAAGCCCAAACCCTAACAACACTTTCAAATTCCAGGTAATAGAACAAGTTTACACTGACCCAAGGGCTGGACCCCCTAACAGTAATTATGTGCTCAATTCATTGCATGCTAAAATTTAAAAACTCGAGGAGATAAACATTCTAAAATATGCTCTATAATATGTTTTAGTATATGTGTTTTATAAAATGTTTTTCTAAATAAAAAGTCTGGAGTCTACCGTTTTATTTGCCTGAACCAGTTGACAGTGTTTCATTTTTGGTTTATTTTTCATTTTTGAGTTTTATTAGTTTGTTTGAATGACTTCATGGCATCTGACAGTTTAGACAGCACTCCATCCCTCTTTGCTAAACCTGGAAGTGAGAGGGAAATGATAAACAACTTGAGCATCATTGTGGCTACTTTGAGCCAACAAGTGGAAGCATTACAAAGAAGACTGGATAACGCTACCATGAGAGAGTCGAATCTCTCTAATGGGCACTTGACCAGCTATGAATCTTCCACTCCAGTACTTTATGACACAGCCAGAGCACCTGGTAAGCAGCTGCATTTAGCAGCAGGGGCTTCCAATGCAGAAGTGAACATAGACCCTCCTCAACTGTATTCCACTAGGCCGGAATTAAGTTTGCACCAACAAGAACTGAATCATAATTTGCATGCAGTGAGAAAAATTTCTACTAACTTGGCACTACTTGACAATAAACTACACAAATACAAAAAAGTATCCTTAGAGATAGAATACTTTGAAGAATGTATTCAGTTAAAAAATAGTCCCAAAAGGACTATGAATTTGTCAGTACCCGACAGGATTAGTGCCAGACTCTGACTTTCACAAGGACTTGATTCAATTATTTAATCAACAGGGTTTGGATCTCCTAACCCTCATGATAAAGCACTACCAAATAATGGCCAAGGAAATAGTAAAGGATGTCCAGAGGCTTGATGAAGAAATTCGTGGACATACAGACTTTCCAATATATAAATATGACTACAACAGAATATTTCATAGTATTAACTAGCACACTGGCAAACTAAAAACAACAAAAATGTAAAAACTTAATCGAGTTCACTTGTAATATGAAAAAGGCACTGCTTTTCCACACTCACCTCCTTCTCAAATATGGAATCCAGATGTCAATGCCCACCCCATGCATATGCATAAATTGGAGGCAGGAAATGATGTAAATGACCATCCTACAAACTACTGAATGTAATGTAATGAAAAACATAGATGAAGGAACATCAAGTGAAGCATGTGGAAATGCAACCATACGTCGAAACGAAAGTATTCGCAACCAAAACCAAGGATATATAATGAATAACAACAACTATGTACACTGATATATGAACTTCCAGCAACAAAACCAACAAGTCATTCATCAAGGCAACAATAATCCAGCCTCCAACAACCACTGCCAAACACCAGACGAAAAACAACAAAAGGAAAACAAACAACAAGAAGTGGAGGTAAATAAAACACAGGACTGTGATATAGTACAGAACTGTGCAACTGTAAAAAACACTGAAGGTGATTTTCTTATTTACAACTATTCATCCTTTGTGATACCTCCAGAATTGGTAGAACTTTTAGCAAAAGGTTTAACATTTATTCCTGTACAAAGAATGGACTTAGCTAAAACTGTTGTGGATTTAAAAATGTTTGTGAGAAAACTGAACTTAAATGTAATTTTAGGCAATAACAATACTGAACTTAACCCCTTCTTTGTACACAGTATGTTTAACCCTCCTCTACATGCAACATTACATACATTTGAAAAAGTGTGCGAGTTTGATATTCGTGATATATACAATAGGAAAACAGGACATAAGGGAAACATGAGTAAAAATGAATGGGAGATTCTAAACTTATTAAAAACAGCTCAGGTAAGGCTGCCCACACTGCAAATACATATAGGAAGGACGAAGTGTAGAAATTAATGGCAAAGTTTTGAAAAGCAGTAATAGATATAATTGCCAATCCAAAATGGTAGTTCATCTAGCTATATGCCAACTATGTCCTTCCTTCTATGTAGGAAAGACAGAACATAAAATAAAAGATAGGATTTACGAACATACGTACAACATTTCAAAAAACAAAACAAAGAATGCACTAGCTAGACATGTAAGCGCAAACCCTAACCACACTTTCAAATTCCAGGTAATAGAACAAGTTTACACTGAGCCAAGGGCTGGACCCCCTAACAGTAATTATGTGCTCAATTCATTGCATGCTAAAATTTAAAAACTCAAGGAGATAAACGTTCTAAAATATGCTCTATAATATGTTTTAATATATGTGTTTTATAAAATGTTTTTCTAAATAATATTTTACATAGATTAAATAACTGAAACTTTTTATAATGTTTTTATACCTATGTAACAGTGAATAATGACTTTGAATGATATTATATTGATGTTCCTTTAAGAGCTTGCTACTGAACAATCACATGGGAGAACTGGGAGGGTTATTTAAAACTCTAATTTGTACTTGTTTTTATCTGAAGAAGTTCAAGTTAATATACTGGACGAAAAGTGCTTTATTTTATGCTTTAAATACACTTATTTCGGCTGGAGTCTACCGTTTTATTTGCCTGAACCAGTTGCCAGTGTTTCATTTTTGGTTTATTTTTCATTTTTGAGTTTTATTAGTTTGTTTGAATGATTTCATGGCATCTGACAGTTTAGACAGCACTCCATCCCTCTTTGATAAACCTGGAAGTGAGAGGGAAACGCTAAACAACTTGAGCATCATTGTGGCTACTTTGAGCCAACAAGTGGAAGCGTTACAAAGAAGACTGGATAACGCTACCATGAGAGAGTCGAATCTCTCTAATGGGCACTTGACCGGCTATGAATCTTCCACTCCAGTACTTTCTGACACAGCCAGAGCACCTGGTAAGCAGCTGCATTTAGCAGCAGGGGCTTCCAATGCAGAAGTGAACATAGACCCTCCTCAACTGTATTCTACTAGGCTGGAATTAAGTTTGCACCAACAAGAACTGAATCATAATTTGCATGCAATGAGAAACATTCCTCTGAGGATTATTGGGGATCCCATGTTGAAATAATGTCTTGCAGCATATATCAACTTTAAGCAATCTATTCCTTGCTCAACATCAGGTCATTCGGCTGGAGGTAACACTGTCCTATTTCTACTAACTTGGCACTACTTGACAATAAACTACTCAAATACAAAAAATTATCCTTAGAGATAGAATACTTTGAAGAATGTATTCAGTTAAAAAATAGTCCCAAAAGGACTATGAATTTGTCAGTACCCAACAGGATTAGTGCCAGACTCTGACTTTCACAAGCACTTGATTCAATTATTTAATCAACAGGGTTTGGATTTCCTAACCCTCATGATAAAGCACTACCAAATAATGGCCAAGGAAATAGTAAAGGATGTCCAGAGGCTTGATGAAGAGATTTGTGGACATACAGACTTTCCAAGATATAAATATGACTACAACAGAATATTTCATAGTATTAACCAGCACACTGGCAAACTAAAAACAACAAAAATTTAAAAACTTAATCGCGATCACTTGTAATATGAAAAAGGCACTGCTTTTCCACACCCACCTCTTTCACAAATATGGAATCCAGATGTCAATGCCCACCCCATGCATATGCATAAATTGGAGGCAGGAAATGATGTAAATGACCATCATACAAACTACTGAATGTAATGTAATGAAAAACATAGGTGAAGGAACATCAAGTGAAGCATGGGGAAATGCAACCATACGTCGAAGCGAAAGTATTCGCAACCAAAACCAAAACCAAGGATATATAATGAATAACAACAACTATGTACACTGATATATGAACTTCCAGCAACAAAACCAACAAGTCATTCATCAAGGCAACAATAATCCAGCCTCCAACAACCACTGCCAAACACCAGACGAATAACAACAAGAGGAAAACAAACAACAAGAAGTGGAGGTAAATAAAATACAGGACTGTGATATAGTACAGAACTGTGCAACTGTAAAAAACATTGAAGGTGATTTTCTTATTTACAACTATTCATCCTTTGTGATACCTCCAGAATTGGTAGAACTTTTAGCAAAAAGTTTAACATTTATTCCTGTACAAAGAATGGACTTAGCTAAAACTATTGTGGATTTAAAAATGTTTGTGAGAAAACTGAATTTAAATGTAATTTTAGGCAATAACAATACTGAACTTAACCCCTTCTTTGTACACAGTATGTTTAACCCTCCTCTACATGCAACATTGCATACATTTGAAAAAGTGTGCGAGTTTGATATTTGTGACATATACAATAGGAAAACAGAACATAAGGGAAACATGAGTAAAAATGAATAGGAGATTCTAAACTTATTAAAAACAGCTCAGGTAAAGGTGATGAAACCTGGTAAAGGTGGAGGGTTAGTATTTATGGACCTGGATGACTGAGAGAACAGAATTGAAAACTTATTACACACTGAAGCTTATGAGAACGTGTCTTTGAACCAGTTCAGTATTGCTAACCAATGCATTAAAATGCACTTTAAAGACTTGTTTATAGAAGGGAAAGTAGATCTAGAAATGTACAATTATATGAACATCCTGACTCCTTTGACACCAGTCATCTTCGGAGTACCAAAGGTCCATAAAGATTTACAGAATCCCCCACTGAGACCAATCGTTGATGGAAGAAATTCCATCACGTATGCCGGTACTAAAGTTTTAGACAGCATACTGAAGAAATATGTTGCAACTGAATATCAAATATGCAAGGACTCATGGTCATTCCTAGAGAAAATCAACTTAATTGAATACAATAATGATTAAAACTTTCTAACAGTAGGCGTGAAAGACCTTTATACCTCTATTCCCCATGCAGAAAACTGAACTTAAATGTAATTTTAGGCAATAACAATGCCGAACCTAACCCCTTTTTTGTACACATTAAGTTTAACCCTCCTCTACATGCAACATTACATACATTTGAAAAAGTGTGCGAGCTTGATATTTGTGATATATACAATAGGAAAACAGGACATAAGGGAAACATGAGTAAAAATGAATGGGAGATTCTAAACTTATTAAAAACAGCTCAGGTAAGGTTGATGAAACTCGATAAAGGTGGAGGGGTTTGAATAACCCTCCCTACACCAGTCCTCACTTTTTTATTCATTGTTCTCCCACTATCTCCTTCCCTTCTATTCGTTTCAGTTATACCCTCCCTTAATTTCCCTCCTCCCCTGTCTATCATAACAAACTTTAACCTCTCTGTCTCACTAGTTTTAACCACTTTATCTCAATGCTATTTTTTGTATACCTGCTGTATATAACCTAACAAGAATTATGAAGGCATTATTCCTTCTATATAACATTGTACCCTAATGTAATTTTCAGATGATTGTAAATGATATTTTGTTAATTGTTTGTTGTTAAATTTTTAAACTCACTGAGGAGATTTTCTCCCCGGGTCTCCACTGAAAATGAGCCAAAAGCTCAGTTGGACTAACCCAGTTAACAAATGTAAAATAAATAAATACAATTTATGGACTTGGATGACTATGAGAACAGAATAGAAAACTTATTAGACACTGAAGCTTATGAGAAAGTGTCTTTGAACCAGTTCAATATTGCTAACTAATGCATTAAAATGTACATTAATGACTTGTTTATAGAAGGGAAAATAGATCTAGAAATGTACAATTATATGCACATCCTGGCTCCTTTGACACCAGTCATCTTCAGAGTACCGAAGGTCCATAAATATTTACAGAATCCCCCACTGAGACCAATTGTTGATGGAAGAAATTCCATCATGTATGCTAGTCCTAAAGTTGTAGACAGCATACTGAAGAAATATGTAGCAAATGAATACCAAATATGCAAGGACTCATGGTTATTCCTAGAGAAAATCAACTTACTTGAATACAATAACAACTGCAACTTTCTAACAGTAGATGTGAAAGAACTTTATACCTCTATCTCCCATGCATTGGGTACTGAATGGGTATCTACCATGATGAAAAAGAAAGGGGCCCCCAATACAGAAATACATCTAGTAGAGGAATTACTAGACA
The DNA here is from genome assembly GCF_019279795.1 of Protopterus annectens. NCBI lineage: Eukaryota > Metazoa > Chordata > Ceratodontiformes > Protopteridae > Protopterus > Protopterus annectens. Next base: position 1,496,932,339 of record NC_056729.1, read on the forward strand.
TTATCTTGACCAACAATTTAATTTTTTTCAAAAATAAGTATTACTTACAGAAAATTGGAGTGGCCATGGGTTCCCCATGCGGACCCAGTTTCGCTAATTTAGTCATGGCCTACTGGGAGCATGAATATATTTTTGGTAACGTTGAAATGTCTAACCATATTTTTTCTTTACCCGTTACCTGGACGATATATTCATGATAATCAAAGGACATGTAATGGAAGTTAGTGGACTGGTGAATTACTTTAATACCACTACTAACTTTTTACAATTCACATTTACTTATAATAACCTGGGGATGCACAAGCCAGTGCATTTCTTTGTGCCGGTCCCAAGCCCGGATAAATGGGGAGGGTTGCGTCAGGAAGGGCATCCGGCGTAAAACTTCTGCCAAAAATTACTGATGCGGAGAACTTTTCATAATTGCATACCGGATCGGTCGAGGCCCGGGTTAACAACGACCGCCACCAGTACTGTTAGCCAACAGGGTGCTGGCGGAAATTGGGCTACTGTTGGCCAAAGGAGAAGAGGAGGGCGAAGGCGTGCCCGAAGGCAGGAAGATAGGAGGAAGGTTAGGAGTGTAGCAGTGAGGGTAGGAACTTTGAATGTTGGCAGTATGACTGGTATAGGAAGAGAGCTAGCTGATATGATGGAGAGAAGGAAGGTTGATATATTGTGTGTGCAAGAGACCAGATGGAAGGGAAGTAAGGCCAGGTGTTTAGGAAACGGGTTCAAATTGTTTTATCATGGTGTGGATGGCAGGAGAAATGGGGTAGGGGTTATACTAAAGGAACAATATGCCAAGAGTGTTTTAGACGTGAAGAGAGTGTCTGACCGAGTGATATTTATGAAGCTCGAAATTGATGGTGTAATGATGAATGTTGTTAGTGCATATGCTCCTCAAGTTGGGTGTGCGATGGAAGAGAAAGAGAAATTTTGGAGTGAGTTGGATGAAGTTGTGGTGAGTGTACCCAAGGGTGAGAGACTAGTGATTGGAGCGGACTTTAATGGGCATGTTGGTGAAGTGAACAGAGGGATGAGGAAGTGATGGGTAGGTATGGTGTTAAGGAGAGGAATGCAGAAGGTCAGATGATTGTGGATTTTGCGAAAAGGATGGACATGGCTGTGGTGAATACGTATTTTAAGAAGAGGGTGGAACATAGGGTGACGTACAAGAGTGGAGGAAGATGCTCACAAGTTGATTATATACTATGTAGGAGGGCCAGTCTTAAGGAGATTGGAGACTGTAAAGTGGTGGCAGGGGAAAGTGTAGTTAAGCAGCATAGATTGGTGGTATGTAGAATGACGTTGGTGATCAAGAAGAGGAGGAGGAATGTGAAAGCTGTGCCAAGGATTAAATGGTGGAAGTTAAAAAAGGGTGATTGTGAAGTGGAGTTTAGGGAAGAGTTAAGACAGGCACTGGGAGGCAGTGGAGAGTTACCGAATAGCTGGGTAACTACAGCAGAACTAGTAAGGGTGACTGCTAGAAAGGTGCTTGGTGTGACATCTGGACAGAGGAAGGAGGACAAGGAGACCTGGTGGTGGAATGAGGAAGTACAGGAGAGTATACAGAGGAAGAGGCTGGCGAAGAAGAAGTGGGATTGTCAAAGAGATGAAGAAAGTAGACATGAGTATAAGGAGATGAGGCGCATGGCAAAGAGAGAGGTGGCGAAAGCTAAGGATAGGGCATATGGAGAGTTGTACGAGAGATTGGACACTAAAGAGGGAGAAAAGGACCTGTACCGATTAGCTAGACAGAGGGACAGAGCTGGGAAAGATGTGCAGCATGTAAGGGTGATAAAGGATAGTGAGGGAAAGGTACTCACAAGAGAGGAGAGTGTGTTGAGTAGATGGAAAGAGTATTTTGAGAGGCTGATGAATGAAGAGAATGAGAGAGAGAGAAGGTTGGATGATGTGGGGATAGTGAATCAGGAAGTGAAACAGATTAGCAAGGAGGAAGTAAGGGCAGCTATGAAGAGGATGAAGAATGGAAAGGCTGTTGGCCCAGATGACATACCAATGGAAGCATGGAGGTGCTTAGGAGAAATGGCAGTGGAATTTCTAACTAGAATATTTAATGAAATTTTGGAAAGTCAGAGGATGCCTGAGGAGTGGAGAAAAAGTGTTTTGGTACCTATCTTTAAGAATAAGGGTGATGTGCAGAGCTGCAGTAACTACAGAGGGATAAAACTGATTAGTCACAGCTTGAAGTTATGGGAAAGAGTAGTGGAAGCAAGGTTAAGAAGGGAGGTGATGATTAGTGATCAGCAGTATGGTTTCATGCCAGGAAAGAGCACTACAGATGCAATGTTTGCTCTGAGAGTGTTGATGGAGAAATACAGAGAAGGTCAGAAGGAGTTGCATTGTGTCTTTGTAGACTTGGAGAAAGCATATGACAGGGTGCCTAGAGAAGAGTTGTGGTATTGTATGAGGAAGTCGGGAGTGGCAGAGAAGTACGTAAGAGTGGTACAGGATATGTACAAGGGTAGTGTGACAGTGGTGAGGACTGCAGTGGGAGTGACAGATCCGTTTAAGGTGGAGGTGGGATTACATCAAGGATCAGCTCTGAGTCCTTTCTTATTTGCAGTGGTGATGGACAGGTTGACAGATGAGATCAGACAGGAGGCCCGTGGACTATGATGTTTGCAGATGACATTGTGATCTGTAGTGAGAGTAGGAATCAGGTTGAGGAGACTCTGGAGAGGTGGAGATATGCTCTAGAGAGCAGAGGAATGAGGGTCAGCAGGGCTAAGACAGAATATATGTGTGTAAATGAGAGGGAGGGTGGAGGAATGGTGAGGATGCAGGGAGTAGAGTTGGTAAAGGTGGACGAGTTTAAGTACTTGGGATCAACAGTTCAGAGTAATGGTGAATGTGGAAGAGAGGTGAAGAAGAGAGTACAGGCAGGGTGGAATGGGTGGAGAAGAGTGTCAGGAGTGATTTGTGACAGACGGGTATCCGTAAGAGTGAAAGGGAAGGTCTACAAGAGTGTAGTGAGACCAGCTATGTTATATGGGTTGGAGACAGTGGCATTGACAAAAAGGCAGGAGTCAGAGCTGGATGTGGCAGAGTTAAAGATGTTAAGATTTGCAATCGGTGTGACTAGGATGGATAGGATTAGGAATCGGTATATTAGAGGGTCAGCTCATGTTGGACAGTTTGGAGACAAAGCAAGAGAGACAAGATTGCGTTGGTTTGGACATGTGCTGAGGAGGGATGATGGGTATATTGGGAAAAAGATGCTAAGGATGGAGCTGCCAGGTAAGAGGAATAGAGGAAGGCCTAAGATAAGGTTTATGGACGTGGTGAGAGAGGACATGCAGGCGGTTGGTGTGACAGAGCAAGATGCAGAGGATAGGAAGAAATGGAAAGAGATGATCCGCTGTGGCGACCCCTAACGGGAAAAGCCGAAAGAGAATGATGATTTACTTATAATAACCAGGAAATCCCTTATTTGGATATACTCCTCAGGAAAGCCAGCAAGAGAGAATTTAGTGCAAAAATATACAGAAAAAGCACATATTCAAACACCTTTTTGCATTATGCAAGTTCTCACCTCCTTCACCAAAATGATCAGTGGTGAAAGGGCAACTGGTACGAGCAGTGAGAATGGTAACCACCAATTTAGAATTTGAACATGAGTGTATTAATTTAAAGCACATGTTTCAAAAGAGAGACTACCTTACAACTTTATTGAATGAGTTAATAGAGGAAGTTACAAACAAAAGATCCACTTTTTTTATAAACCAATACTGGGAGGCGAACAAACACAAGATAATCTACAAACCAGAGAAGCAACCCAAAATATTGATGCAGAAAAGATGACTAGCATTAATTTCAAAACTGGACTTGTTATAACATTTAGCCCTAAAGCAAATAGTGTCAGAAACATGCTAAATAAAAACTGGAATTTATTATTGGACAACAGGGAAATAATGGGCAAACTAAGCACAAACCCCAAAATTATATTCAGGAAAGGGAAGAACTTGAAAAACTTATTGGAGGTTAGGAGATCCACCATAATTAAAAATCCAGGAATGTTTAAATGTCTTAGCTGCCCATACTGCAGGAAGGATGAAGTGTAGAAATTAATGGCAAAGTTTTGAAAAGCAGTAATAGATATAACTGCCAATTCAAAATTGTAGTTTATCTAGCTATATGCCAACTATGTACTTCCTTCTATGTAGGAAAGACAGAACATAAACTAAAAGATAGGATTTACGAACATACGTACAACATTTCAAAAAACTAAACAGAGACTGCACTAGCTAGACACTTAAGCACAAACCACATAAGCACAAACCCTAACCACACTTTAAAATTCCGGGTAACAGAACCAAGTTTACACTGACCCAAGGGGTGGACCCCTAACAGTAATTCCTGAACAGTCAGAATTACTGTGGCAAATCCTTTTGAATGCATATATTACCCCAGGATTGAATGACGTGCTCAATTCATTGCATGCTAAAATTGAAAAACTTGAGGAGATAAACGTTCTGAAATATGCTCTATAATATGTTTTAATATATGTGTTTTATAAAATGTTTTTCTAAATAATATTTTACTTAGGTTAAATAATTGAGACTTTTTACAATGTTTTTATACCTATGTAACAGTGAAGAATGACTTTGGATAGCATTGTAGTGATGTTCCTTTAAGAGCTTGCTACTGAACAATCAGGTTCCTATTAGAAGACCAAAGACGCATTCTTTCGAATGCGTCTTGGTAGAACTTAAAAGACTGAAATGGCAAAATATTGAAGCAGCGTTTAAGCAAATTCTTTCCCTGGGAAAGAATTTGCTTGGCTGCTTCGTTACTTTGCCGTTTTCAGCACTGTAGTGTGGTCTTGGAGTTAGTATATTTAAGTAGGGGGTGTGGGGGGAACAGCCCCCACATCGGGGAATGTGGGGGCGAAGCCCCCCACTTAATGTAATGTTTAAAGTGGTTTTTTTTTTTTTTTTTTTTTTTTTGGAACAGCTATTTTTTTTTTCCCTTGGAAAAAAATCGCTGTTCTGACAGTTCGACATTGTAAGCTTTCGCTTACATAGGGTCGATTAATCACCGTTCGCTTTTTTAAGCATTTGGTGATCTAATATAGACACGAACAATGACATGGGAGAACTGGGAGGGATATTTAAAACTGTAATTTGTACTTGTTTTTTATCTGAAGAAGTTCAAGTTAATATACTGGATGAAAAGCACTTTATTTTATCCATTAAATACACTTATTTCATGTGGAGTCTACCATTTCATTTGCCTGAATCAGTTGCCAGTGTTTTATTTTTGGTTTGTTTTTTTTCATTTTTGAGTTTTATTAAGCTGTATTTGCACTTAGGATGGCTGACCCTTTGCCCCATCCTAGTTATGCTTCTGGTGATAAGGTAAGTTTCTTGTAGGATTTTGCAGGAGATTACAGGGATTTTTGGATACATATTGACATGCCCCTAAACTTTGCAGTGGAATCAATTGAATCATAGGTGCTGAACCCTTACAAAGGAGAAGTACTTTTGCTACAATGGAATTAAGTTTCAGCTCTGTGCTGATATGAATATTATCAAAGGACAGGAAAGCCCAGATTTCTAGCATCTTGCTGTTCAAGCTTCTAGTACTAAGCAATGCTTTCCTGAAGGCATCTGAATTGGAGTTAGTTATGTCAGAATTTCCCATAAGTTGAACTTTTGTTTGTATGGAAAAGCTACAGAGGAGGAAATGCAGACCATGCCTACAAAAGTACTCCTGAGTGTGCTGTCCTTTGGACGAGACAGTAAACTAAAGCCCCATCTGCCTGAGTTGGTGTCTCATCCCACTGCACTTATCAAAAAGAGAACGGGAAGTTCCTTGGTGACCTGTCCAAATTTTCCCTAGTCTTTCTGAATACCACCATGGGTCCTTCCTGAAAAGAGGCCATTGTCCTATTAGGACTTAACTCGGTCAACAAATTAGTGTGATTGCATCCCGTATACAGTGGAACTCATGTCAGTTCAGTGAGTAACATTCAAGCAAATGCTGTTCATATGAAAAAAAGCACTAAAAATCAATTTCAATGAAAAACAAATCTTTTTGCAGCGTGGCATGTCTACCCTGCACCTTCATGTGTCCAGACTCCTCATGTCTCCAACTTACATATATCAAGTTCAGAGATGCATAACAGTGGAGAAAGGTGCAACCTCAATGATCATTGAAAGTGATTCTCAGTGCTTTTTTATTTGCACAAACAGTATTTGCTTTCATATCCTTCAGCAAAGAGACTGGCTCCTATACTGATTACAGTTCTGGAATCCTGTTTCTGTAAAGACATCAAAAGAAAAAAGTCTGTGAAAAGAAAGGAAATAAAATGGTGCAATATTTTCAAAAGGAAACATATACAAAGCATATTAAACCATATTACTATATAGAAACAGGAAGAAAAAATAGTAACACAAAAATGGTACAGTGATAGATTATTTATTTATTATTATACCATGACCGCCGAAAAACGTGCACGCTGATTGGCCAGCGTGCCCGTTGTAAATCGAGTTATACTAATGGAAAAAGGTCCGGTCGCCCGGACTTTTTTCCATTAGTATAACACGTTTTTTTAAAACACTGTCTCGCTATGTTAAATGGGTTTAACATAGCGAGACAGCTTTAAAATAAGCAACGGAGATCTCCGTCGCTTATTTTAAAGCTGTCTCGCCATGTTAAACCCATTTAACATAGTGAGACAGTGTTTAAAAGCAACGGAGAAAGCAAGATCTCCGTTGCTTTTTAGTTCGCTATGTTAAATGAGTTTAACATAGCGAGACAGTTAAAATAAGCAACGGACATCTCCGTTGCTTATTTTAACTGTCTCGCCATGTTAAACTCATTTAACATAGCGAACACTAAAAAGCAACGGAAACCTTGCTTTCTCCGTTGCTTTGCCCACAGCTCTGATGTACGCGCAGGCGCCGCAGTACATCAGAACTGCCGCGGATGCCAGAAATCTGCGGAAGGGCAGTAAACAGGCATTATACTATGCCATTATTTAAGAAAAGTAATAGTTTCTTTTCTTAAATAATGTCATAATAGTAATAACCACTTCTGGGTGTGGGTAATGCTAAATTTACCCACGGTTGGCTTTGTTTGGTCCCGAGGGCGAACCACGCCAACCGTGGGTAAATTTAGCATTACCCACACCCAGGCGTGGGTTATTGCTATAATAAAACTAACCTTTTTTCAGGCCCAGTCTATTTTACACAAAGACAAAATAGCTATGTACACAAGTAAAATACATCCACCATGATGAAACTAATCCAAGAGGACACAGGCTTTCAGAGAATGAAATATAAAAGAAGAAAGGGACACTGGACACTGATAAAAATAGGGGGAAGATGCTTGGGGTTCAGAGATATTTTTTACAGATATAGTGCATGAAATGCCATCAAGTGCACAAAATTCCTTGATGTATGTAGATGCATGGATTAACCTTCTTGAGGAAACTTGAGAAATCCAAACAGTACTTAAATTTAATGACATATGGAATAGACAAAGAATTTCAGGTGTGATATAGGAAGAAGCAGGATATTGATTAACAAAAAACTGCCGCTTAGTCACTTCACTTAAATATGCAGCTAGCCTAGATGGGCCATACCATTCTTATCAACTGACATGATGTGATTTTGTTTTATGGTCAGTGCTGCTTCATATCTCCTCTAATGTCCATGTCTGTGCTTAAGTAGCCCATGCCCAATTTATCCCTACTGTAAACTTTCAAAACTGGGCAAGAATGAAAGTTAAGAAAGGGTGCTATCCCCCTTATAATTGCAACAAACAATAGACAGTATAATTCTGACACAGCACAGAAATTTAATCGTATGGGCTCTGTTTTGTTTTGTTTATTTTTACTTTAAAACGTTTTAGAATACTTAGCCCTCTTAACTGTTGTGAGAAATAAGAAGTGATACAACACACGTGCATGGATTGTCATAATGACACAATTCTACGCAAATCACAATTTTCTGAACAAAGTTAAAGGAAGCTTAAATACTGTAAAATATTACCATTGTTTTTCCAATACCTCTATCATTTCCAACAGCCAGCAATGGTGGCCTGGAGTTCTGTGCACCATATATACACTGGGTGCATGTATAAACATGGCATCATGTAAGGGAAATGGCTTAATTTGCCTCCTTTCCTTCTTTAGAACTAATAATTATATGTGTACAAGAGAGTTCCTACAGCAAGAGGTGTTGATTGTGCACACAAATTTAAACTTAAAGTGAAAGAAACAGCATCGGCATCCGGCTACAGGGCTGGATGACACCTACAGCATACTATTTTTGGATGGACTTCCTAGATGTTAAGGAATGAAAAATCTCAAAACCAGACAAAGTTTCTCAGCTGAATTCTTATTCCTATTTTTCCTACATTCTGAAACCCAACATTTAGAAATCTGCACTGGGCCACACTGCCAGTTTAGAAACATTTCTATTGCTTTGGCTTGGCTTCTGTTGTAGAGCCCTAGCTGGTTACACAAGCCTCCATGGCAACCAGCACACTAACACAACAGTTCTAACAGGGTCAGTAACCAGCTCTCTCAGGATTAAATATACTGCAACCGAGCAATGTTACAAGTTTAAGAAACACCAGCTCTGCAAATGTTTGCATCTCTGTACAGTTCACAGTAAAAACTTTCATACACCTCTGCCCTTGTTTTAAGAATTCATTTCACAGTTTTGCTTGGAAGACAAGAGTTCTGCTGTTTACTTCAAAGTAACACACAGGCAAACTTTGCATTCTTCTCTTTGTAAGTACGACAGCAGAAGTATTTTCTAAACTCCTTTAGTAGGAGTAGCCTTTCCCATAAAAATATGTTGTGACTGGATCAAGTAGTTTGACCCAGTGAAAGAAGAGTGCGGTGAACCTGGAGGACAAAGTTTTTTTTTTTAATTAATGAAGTAGGAAACCTACGTTTTAATGTCATGACCATTGCCTTTAATTCCTTGGTTAAAGTTTTCTTAAATCTACTTCTGATTTATTTTGCATTTTTAAGCCACATCCACTTGTAGAAAATAAAGTACTTTAAGTAGCTACTACATAAATAGCTCAATACAGAAAAAAACAAGCAAAGTATAACAAAAGCTCTAGAAATACAGCAAATATGTTTAGTTAAGGAAAATATGTTACTTTTCAAGAGGTTTCTATTTTGACAATGGATTTCTGTCTTAACTATGATTTTCAAAAATATTTAGGCTCCGCAATGGAGCATTTTCAAATACAATCTGATTAAATTGATGCATGTAAGTCAGAACAGTGCATCTGAGTGAAGCACTCAGAAGTGGGTCTTAGTATTTCCACAGTTTGTTATAACATACAGGGGCACTTGTACAGTCCTCAGGCCTTTCCTTGGTGTTACTCTTTCCTAGCAGTTACCATGGTTTGGCTCTGAATTAAGGTGGTATCATACAGGTGCACAAGCAATAGTTTCTTGCCCAAGTACTCATAGCTAATGGCAACTCAAGCCTTCTTCAGTTCTCCTGACTGAGGAACTTACCTCCATAACCTAGAAAAGAAACGCCTGACATTCCCCTCTGAATGAATTAGGAGCTTCCTGCAGTATTGTGACCGTTGTGAAAATATATAAATTAACTAGAAAGCCTCACATAGCCTTATATATTAACACAAACAAAAATACTCAGTGGTTTGCTGAGTTAGAAACTTAACTGAAGAAATATTTTGGTCTTGAAGATGTACTATTAAAATGACTGTCTTACTCAACTGTGCTATGTCTAGTTACATGTACTTGCAATAGCAGAGCACTGGGGATGCCATCCGTATTTAATAACTGATGAAATATTTTCATGTGAATAATATTCCAGCAATGTCCTTTGTATCAGCTGGTAATAAGTCATAGTAGCCTGTTCTGCTTTAGGAGTGGCAGTCCCAACATAAGATACCCAATAAATACGGAGAACTCCTGCCAGATAGCTGCTTTGTATATGTTTTTGGCTTATGCATATCTAAAATAAAGACTCTAGACTATTTAGGAGAGGGGCAGCACACATCTAAAAAGAGAGAAAAAAAAACACACAGTAAATTATATTTTGTAGAGACCAGCCCCTGACATCATGCCGGGGTCCATTCCTCCTAAACCTCCTATTTATTTTTTTTTTCACGCTGAGGTTATGAGTCCTTAGTGATAAGAAGACATTTTTTTCAAGTTAGTAGACAAGACTTCACAGTATACTGTCACCACATCAATTCTCATACTGCCCAAAAATGAGCTTTAGAAGTGGTAGCTGCCATGATGGAGGGGTCCCTCACCACCCTTTCAATGCTTCTCTATGGTCAGCATAACTATGAAGGGTTTGTTTGTCAGGCGGCTTCCCATATTTACCTTTGGCAAATTAAACAAGTCACTTGTCTGTCATTCTGACAGTAGCAGTCTTATCAAGGTAATACCTGAACTGTCTGTCTGTGTCCACGATATGTCACAGCTTTGATCCTGTTTTCCTCATTCAGGAAATAGACAGAGGGATCCATTAATTCAAAGTTTCCTCAGACACCAAAAATCTTTCTCCCTTGGTTTCCTGCTTTAGAAAGGAGACTGGCAGGTAAGTGGATGACTTCAAAGTTCTGTCAGACAACAAAAGGAGTATTTCTTGTTTTCCTATTTTAGACAGAACGGATTGGTCCAAAGTTCTGTCTGACACCATTTTTGGAAGAAATGGGGATTTTTTTCAGTGGTATCTATTATCATATTCTGGTAGGACACCAGATAAAGAATTAAATTCTCTATCACAAAATTAACCAGCCCAAACAAACAGTTCTGGGGGAGGGACAACTGTAAAAATCTTTTGAGAATAAGCTTTACCTGCAATTTGGGATCTAGTGAAGTAAGCCACTGTAAGCATGCTGACAATAATAATGCATGTATCTTGATGTACAAGTGTGTTAGGCCTGACTCATAAAGAGAAAAGAAATACTTGAGCCAAGATGGAAGAATAGCAGAGAACAGACATACAGACTGCAGAAAAAGACTATGCCACTTGCTGGGACTAAGGTTTCCTGGTGGATGATTTTCTTGCCTTTTGACAGAATCAAATTTTGTCCTCGCATTTCAAACAAATGTTCATATCATCTGGAACCACATGGGTTATGAAAGAAGCATAAATGACAAACCCTGCAGCACAAACTTTTTTTGTAGCAGTATTATTCTTCGGGTTCTAGATCTTAAACTGAATTTTATAAGTCACAGTAAACACAGTAACTATTACATTTATAATATTTTGTAAACTTACAATAGCTCAGCAACCACTCAAGTTATTAACATACTGTCAGCAGCATTTTATTAATCTAGCTGAGATATTTCATATGAGGCTAAGTAGTTCTGTATGTATTACTTGGTTGTTGAGATATTTAGAGAAATGTGAAAATTATATCTATATACATTAATATCATAAAAACAACAATTAATATGTTTTTATCTGCACTAGACAGAGGTCAAATATTAATGTACTGGAGTTTTCTATTGTGTAAGTTTTAAGATGAACTCTTTTAAAATCTTGTACATAGCTTGGTTTTGGAATTATTGATGCAAATATAAACAGGCAATATTTGACATCTAGAGGCGTCAGTAGGAGTTAAATGCAGATGTACCTGGAGGTGTCACTCGGATGTAATGAGTTAACATTTGCAGTACTCCAGCTAGCCTAGCTATCGGGGGTAATTATCCAGACCATTAAACTGTGAAATTGAAAGCTTGCATGCTGGGACTCTGCTCTAATACTGAAACGTCAGAGTTTGACAAAAAATAGTTTTCATGAGAACAATGAAACCATTTGCAGGAAAAGGAACATCCATGGCCTTCGTTGCCAATTTGGAACTATCAGAAATAAGTTGTGCTTTGCCTTGTTTGACTTTCACCAACATATCACAATTAACTGATTCTACCAGAAGGAGAAACCATCTGTTTGTGATGCATCCTTTGAATGTTAGCGTCTGTTAGAAATCCAGTCATGACTTTGGGGTATTCACCTTTATTCACAAGGACTGGAAAAGACTCAGTACAGACCACTGAGCTCTAGCTAGCTTGTCTCAAGTTTATGTCACCATAATGCAGTCATCCAGGTATAGAAATAACTTCAGCCCATGCAGTCTCTGGTTCTTTGCAAAGACAGACATGTTTTTGTGATTAAACGATTTGGGAAGCTGAGACAAACAAATGGAAATTGCTAGAACTGATAATGACTGGCTCTTATCAAGAAGTGAAGAACCACCTTTGCAAATTTGATACAGAGATAGGCATCCTGAAGGTCCATACATCATATTTGGCCTCCTTCAAAGATTTCAAGGAAGGATGGACTGCACAGTGACCATTTGTGAGGACTGTTTGCACATAGAACCTAGACAAACCAGAAATAGTTATACTACAACTAAAACTCCTTTTATGTTCGTCACGTTTTGACATATTTATTTATACTACTTCAACTCCTTTTATGTCTGCTCACATTTTGACATCTAGCTCTTTTTTTTAATTTTCTAGATTATCTAAACTCTACTTGGTCCTCTCCATTTTCTCCTTCCTTTCTCTATCTTATCTACGTATACTCTCTTCTTCATATTTATTAACTACTTTACTCCCTTTACTCTTAATATAACTGTCTCTACAAATTTTCATATATACTCTTCTTAATTATAATTCAATACTGCTTTGAATAATCCTTATCTTCTTCTATACTGATGCTAATTACTAATAACTTATATATAGTTTTATAGCGTTGTGCACAGATATCTTTTTTATCAAAACTGTAAGTTGCGTGTAAAATTATACTGGCTAATTGCTAACATTTTATATATGGTGTTTATAGCTCCCTAATATTCGACTTGATTTAGCTGCCTATAATGCCTTCTAATTGCACTATCTGCATTGTCACTTTACAAGAATCACTTTTTTCTTGGAGATTTTCTCCACAGGCCTGAAAAAAGGTTCATGCCCAGCCAGATTTTCCCAGTAAACAAATACCAAATTAAATAAATAATAAACAATAAAATATATTTGTTAGAAGACGTTTAGACAACAAGACTGGCTGTAGTTAGGATGGACTTTTAGGTGCAGAGGTAAAGAGCAGTTGCATACTGAATTTCAGAGTGCCATGTCATAAAGTCCATTAATGCTTTCTCTTTTTCCTTTTTTCTGCTGGAAAACTTCACTTTTATGGACATATAGATAGATGTTTTATTTAGTTCTTAAAAAAAGCAAATAGTATTGAATGATTCCATGCATTACATAGCTGCCCCTGAGAAAAAAAAGTAAAAAATATGCATTTCTTTTATAAGATGAATCTAAAGACATATGTATCTAGGGTCAAGGATGCTGTGAAATGACAATTAAAATATGGAAATTTGAAAATTAAACATAGGTTGAGTCTTTAATATTTTTCTAAAACACAAACAGCACCACTAATTACAGATCCTTTCTATACAGACACCCTAATGGAATGTGCCCATTCCAATACAATACAACATCTTTTTTTAGCTTAAATATTTTTGCAGATAAAATAGACAAATTATCCACAAGTAAAGAAAATAAGTTTATTTCTTCATGATGGATATGTTACATACTGTCCACGATTATGGAATAAGCTTCCCCTTACAAGTACAAAGCAGGTGTTGCATTAACATCCTTGAAAGCTAATCTTTATATACATATATGTATGTGTGTGTGTGTGTGTGTGTGTGTGCAAACAGTACAGTTGTCCTAGGTACAGGGTGTCAGGGTGCATAACTGGCAGTACTGGCATTCAGTTTCTTAAGGCTGATAATACATTTGAGGTCAGTGCTGAAGAGCTTCATCATTCGGTGTGTGTAGTGAAGCACTATAATTCAGAAATGAATGCCATTACTGCAGTTGTGGTTAGACAGGAAATGCTCACAGCTCGGTATTTGGCATTTATTTGGAGCAGGCCGCTTGTTAAACTTGTTGCAAGTGATTTGCTATATTTTAAAAAGGATGTTCATGGCACATATGCTACACACTTTTTTGGTGCTCATTTCATAGAGAGGACTTTTGTGTGTGTGTGTGTGTGTGTGTGTGTGTGTGTGTGTGTGTGTGTGTGTGTGTGTGTATACGTGTTTTTTTTTTTTTATCCTCAACTGACGGATTGCCAGATCAGGGCACTGCAGTTCAAAATACAAAGCATAGAACCCTCATACCCTTGCAAACTATATAAGCCAACTCCGAGATCACACATCATCGGAGAAAGGACTAACTCACAATCCACAGTAATACCAGCAACTGGCAAAAAAGATGGTCCGCTGTTCCAAACATTCAAACAATGAGTGTTCAGTATTTTTTAACATTACATCCAACCAAACAAATGACTCCCATACAAACATATATTTATTTATTTGTTTGTTTGTTTGTTTATTTTACATTTGTTAACTGGGGGTGTCTGACTGAGCCAAAAAGGCCCTTTTTGAGCAGAGGCCCGGGGAGAAAAGCTCCACAAAGAAAAATTACAGACACATTTAGTTATTTAGACATGATCAGTTGTTGTTGTTTTGTTTTTCGGCTTTTCCAGGTTAGGGGTCGCCATAGCGGAACCAGCCCTGATGCACAACCTTCAACGAAGGTATGCCCATTCACGCATGTCTCCACGCAGAAGACGCTCTAGCTGAGAATCGAACCGGACAGCGTCTTACTTTGAGGCGACAACGCTACCGCAGCACCACCACCACGGGTATACACACAAATTGCAAGAGACATGTTTTTACAGTGGTATGTGGCACATAAACAGTTACAGTGGAGAGAACAAACAAAAAAATATTAATTTTAAAAATAAAGGTAATTAATAGATTTGTAGTGTACAGCTGAAATTTAGAACATAGGTAGAATACATACATAGTACACAGGTACAGTACATACATTGTAGATTAGCCAGTGTTTGTGAGTAAGATTGAAAACTATTATCAAGTGCTCTAGATTTATTATGTATATGTTATCTGCTTTCACTAGCCTGGGGAGCGATCACGGCACTGCCAACTTTGCTTGAGATGTTGCCTGATGAGGTCTTTAAAGGAGGCTTTGGAAGATGTGTTTTGAATGCTTGTAGGGATAGAGTTCCATTTTTTAGCCACTGAACTACTATATAGTGCATCTCCAAAGCTATTGTAGCTGTTGGTGACTTCTAGTAGTAGTTTGCTTGATGATCTAAGAGGCCTTTTGGCTGAGTGATGTTGTAGTAGGTTTTTGAGGGCAGGACACGTACTGTGGAGTTAATAGACAGAATGACTGAGGCAGAGCTGATTGTAGGTTAGGAGGTTAAGCAGTTCAAGCCAGTGGAGCTGTCTCAAAGCAGTACAGTAATGAGTTCTACATGAGCAATTTGCAGCAAAGCGGGCAGTTCTGTTATAGCAGGCTTCCATTTTGCTTAGTTCAGTTTTGTTGAGATTAATCAGAATGGAAGATGCATAGAGTAGGGCGGATAGAAGTTGGGAGCGAGCAATGGCTGATCTTGAGTTGCTGGTAAGAAATGGTTTTATACGGTAGAGTGACTCCAGTTTGGCATGTACTTTTTTAATAGTTAAGTTGAGATGACTATCAAATTTTAGGTGGGAGTCTATGGTTATTCCCAACAGCTTAGCCTGTGCCACTGGAGCAATTGGAGTAGCATTTGTGGAGTAGATAGTGAATTGACTGTTAGTGTTTTTGTTAGAACTGGTTATAATCATAAGCTGAGTTTTCTTTGGATTGAGGATAAGTTGGGCTTTGGTAAGGTAGTTTTCAACGTCAGAGAATGCTAGTTGAGTTGTTTGCAGGAGGGTGGGAATGTTTTGTGCAGCACAGATTAAGGTAGAGTCATCTGCATGCTGTGTGGAGGTATGGAGGTCATTTGTGAAGACTGTGAATAGTAGTGGTCCTAAGACAGAACCCTGTGGGACTCCTATAGTTATGGGCAGCTGAGGAGCGAGAGAATTTTCCCATTTCACAGCTTGGTACCTGTCAGTTAAATAGCTTTGGAACCAGGTAAGAGTGGAATTTGATAGATGATATTGGTTTAGTTTGTTTAGCAGGATTTGGTGTGAGACTGTGTCAAATGCTTTGGACATATCCAAAAAAAGAGTTGACACTTGTAGGCCTTCATTTTTGAGACAGTTTGCTGAGTCTGTGAAGCAGAGGAGGGCTGTAGTGGTACTATGGAGTGGTCTGAAACCATGCTGAGTAGGTGACAGGATGTTGCTGTCTAGGAGATAGTTTAGCATCTGGGTATGAATGCATTTTTCTAGGATTTTGGCCAGGGGGGAGAGTAAAACAATAGGTCTGTAGTTATTAAGTTCAGTGGAGGTCCTGCCTTTATGTATGGGTGTAACATAGGATATTTTCCAGAGTTTGGGCACATAGTTTTCAACAACTGATCTGTTTATGAGAGTGGAGACTGGGATAGCAATAGCATCTGCTGTGAGTTTCAAGAAATAGCTGGGGAGTAGGTTGGCTGCTGTTGATGAGGTTTTTAGTTTGGAGAGCATGCTTTTGATTGAAGTGGTGGAAACTGTTTTGAGGGTAAAGCTTGTATTAGTGTTATTTGTGTTGGGTGGGATAGTGAGGAAGGAACTGTCCTGTGATACTAAGGATAGAATTGAGTTCACAAAGTGGGAG